>NW_026775332.1:0-27862 GCF_030867095.1 Alligator mississippiensis | reverse complement strand
TAGGAACTAAAAAACCGGGCCCCCGTTTCCGGGGGGACCCATTTAAGCGCGACACCGGGGGTAGGAACCAAAAAACGGGGGTAGGAAACAAAAAACCGGGCCCCAGTTTCCGGGGGGACCCATTTAAGAGCGACACCGGGGGTAGGAACCAAAAAACTGGGGTAGGAACCAAAAAACAGGGCCCCCGTTTCCGGGGGGACCCATTTAAGCGCGACACCGGGGGTAGGAACCAAAAAACGGGGGTAGGAACCAAAAAACCGGGGCCACGTTTCCGGGGGGACCCATTTAACCGCGACACCAGGGGTAGGAACCAAAAAACGGGGGTAGGAACCAAAAAACCGGGCCCCCGTTTCCGGGGGGACCCATTTAAGCTTGACACCGGGGGTAGGAACCAAAAAACGGGGGTAGGAACCATTTAGCGGGCCCCCGTTTCCGGGGGGACCCATTTAAGCACGACACTGGGCGTAGGAACCAAAAAACGGGGGTAAGAACGAAAAACCGGACCCCCGTTTCCGGGGGGACCCATTTAAGCGCGACACCGGGGGTAGGAACCAAAAAATGGAGGTAGAAACCAAAAAAACGGGCCCCCGTTTCTGGGGGGACCCATATAAGCACGACACAGGGGGTAGGAACCAAAAAACGGGGGTAGGAACTAAAAAACCGGGCCCCCGTTTCCGGGGGGAACCATTTAAGCGCGACACCGGGGGTAGGAACCAAAAACCGGGGGTAGGAACCAAAAAACCGGGCCCCCGTTTCCGGGGGGACCCATTTAAGCGCGACACCGGGGGTAGGAACCAAAAAACGGTGGTAGGAACCATTTAGCGGGCCCCCGTTTCCGGGCGGACCCATTTAAGCACGACACTGGGTGTAGGAACCAAAAAACGGGGGTAAGAACGAAAAACCGGACCCCCGTTTTCGGGGGGACCCATTTAAGCGCGACACCGGGGGTAGGAACCAAAAAATGGAGGTAGAAACCAAAAAAGCGGGCCCCCGTTTCTGGGGGGACCCATATAAGCACGACACAGGGGGTAGGAACCAAAAAACTGGGGTAGGAACTAAAAAACCGGGCCCCCGTTTCCGGGGGGACCCATTTAAGCGCGACACCGGGGGTAGGAACCAAAAAATGGAGGTAGAAACCAAAAAAACGGGCCCCCGTTTCTGGGGGGAGCCATTTAAGCACGACACAGGGGGTAGGAACCAAAAAACAGGGGTAGGAACTAAAAAACCGGGCCCCCGTTTCCGGGGGGACCCATTTAAGCGCGACACCGGGGGTAGGAACCAAAAAACTGGGGTAGGAACCAAAAAACAGGGCCCCCGTTTCCGGGGGGACCCATTTAAGCACGACACCGGGGGTAGGAACCAAAAAACGGGGGTAAGAACGAAAAACCGGGCCCCCGTTTCCGGTGGGACCCATTTAAGCGCGACACCGGGGGTAGGAATGCAAAAACGGGGGTAGGAACCAAAAAACCGGGCCCCAGTTTCCGGGGGGACCCATTTAAGCGAGACACCGGGGGTAGGAACCAAAAAACTGGGGTAGGAACCAAAAAACAGGGCCCCCGTTTCCGGGGGGACCAATTTAAGCGCGACACCGGGGGTAGGAACCAAAAAACGGTGGTAGGAACCATTTACCGGGCCCCCGTTTCCGGGGGGACCCATTTAAGCACGACACCGGGGGTAGGAACCAAAAAACGGGGGTAGGAACCAAAAAACCGGGGCCCCGTTTCCGGGGGGAACCATTTAACCGCGACACCGGGGGTAGGAACCAAAAAACGGGGGTAGGAACCAAAAAACCGGGCCCCCGTTTCCGGGGGGACCCATTTAAGCGTGACACCGGGGGTAGGAACCAAAAAACGGGGGTAGGAAACAAAAAACCGGGCCCCCGTTTCCGGGGGACCCATTTAAGCGCGACACCGGGGGTAGGAACCAAAAAACGGGGGTAGGAACAAAAAACCGGGCTCCCGTTTCCGGGGGACCCATTTAAGCGCGACACCGGGGGTAGGAACCAAAAAACGGTGGTAGGAACCATTTAGCGGGCCCCCGTTTCCGGGGGGACCCATTTAAGCACGACACTGGGTGTAGGAACCAAAAAACGGGGGTAAGAACGAAAAACCGGACCCCTGTTTCCGGGGGGACCCATTTAAGCGCGACACCGGGGGTAGGAACCAAAAAATGGAGGTAGAAACCAAAAAAACGGGCCCCCGTTTCTGGGGGGACCCATATAAGCACGACACAGGGGGTAGGAACCAAAAAACGGGGGTAGGAACTAAAAAACCGGGCCCCCGTTTCCGGGGGGACCCATTTAAGCGCGACACCGGGGGTAGGAACCAAAAAATGGAGGTAGAAACCAAATAAACGGGCCCCCGTTTCTGGGGGGAGCCATTTAAGCACGACACAGGGGGTAGGAACCAAAAAACAGGGGTAGGAACTAAAAAACCGGGCCCCCGTTTCCGGGGGGACCCATTTAAGCGCGACACCGGGGGTAGGAACCAAAAAACGGGGGTAGGAAACAAAAAACCGGGCCCCAGTTTCCGGGGGGACCCATTTAAGAGCGACACCGGGGGTAGGAACCAAAAAACTGGGGTAGGAACCAAAAAACAGGGCCCCCGTTTCCGGGGGGACCCATTTAAGCGCGACACTGGGGGTAGGAACCAAAAAACGGTGGTAGGAACCATTTACCGGCCCCCGTTTCCGGGGGGACCCATTTAAGCACGACACCGGGGGTAGGAACCAAAAAACGGGGGTAAGAACGAAAAACCGGGCCCCCGTTTCCGGTGGGACCCATTTAAGCGCGACACCGGGGGTAGGAATGCAAAAACGGGGGAAGGAAACAAAAAAAACGGGCCCCCGTTTCCGGGGGGACCCATTTAAGCGCGACACCGGGGGTAGGAACCAAAAAATGGGGGTAGAAACCAAAAAACCGGGCCACCGTTTCTGGGGGGACCCATTTAAGCACGACACAGGGGGTAGGAACCAAAAATCGGGGGTAGGAACGAAAAACCGGGCCCCCGTTTCCGGTGGGACCCATTTAAGCGCGACACCGGGGGTAGGAATGCAAAAACGGGGGAAGGAAACAAAAAAACCGGCCCCCGTTTCCGGGGGGACCCAATTAAGCGCGACACCGGGGGTAGGAACTAAAAAATTGGGGTAGAAACCAAAAAAACGGGCCCCCGTTTCTGGGGGGACCCATTTAAGCACGACACAGGGGGTAGGAACCAAAAAACGGGGGTAGGAACTAAAAAACCGGGCCCCCGTTTCCGGGGGGACCCATTTAAGCGCGACACCGGGGGTAGGAACCAAAAAACGGGGGTAGGAACCAAAAAACCGGGCCCCCGTTTCCGGGGGGACCCATTTAAGCGCGACACCGGGGGTAGGAACCAAAAAATGGGGGTAGAAACCAAAAAACCGGGCCACCGTTTCTGGGGGGACCCATTTAAGCACGACACAGGGGGTAGGAACCAAAAATCGGGGGTAGGAACTAAAAAACCGGGCCCCCGTTTCCGGGGGGACCCATTTAAGCGCGACACCGGGGGTAGGAACTAAAAACCGGGGGTAGGAACCAAAAAACCGGGCCCCCGTTTCCGGGGGGACCCATTTAAGCGCGACACCGGGGGTAGGAACCAAAAAACGGTGGTAGGAACCATTTAGCGGGCCCCCGTTTCCGGGGGGACCCATTTAAGCGCGACACCGCGGGTAGGAACCAAAAAATGGGGGTAGGAACCATTTACCGGGCCCCCGTTTCCTGGGGGACCCATTTAAGCGCGGCACCGGGGGTAGAAACCAAAAAACGGGGGTAGGAACCAAAAAAACGGGCCTCGCTTTCCGGTGGGACCCATTTAAGCGCGAGACCCGGGGTAGGAAAAAAAAACGGGGATAGGAACCAAAAAACCGGGCCCCCGTTTCCGGGGGGACCCATTGAAGCGCGACACCGGGGGTAGGAACCAAAAAACTGGGGTAGGAACCAAAAAACCGGGCCCCTGTTTCCGGGGGGACCCATTTAAGCGCGACACCGGGGGTAGGAACCAAAAAACGGGGGTAGGAACCAAAATACCGGGCCCCAGTTTCCGGGGGGACCCATTTAAGCGAGACACCGGGGGTAGGAACCAAAAAACTGGGGTAGGAACCAAAAAACCGGGCCCCCGTTTCCGGAGGACCCATTTAAGCGCGACACCGGGGGTAGGAACCAAAAAACGGTGGTAGGAACCATTTAGCGGGCCCCCGTTTCCGGGGGGACCCATTTAAGCATGACACAGGGGGTAGGAACCAAAAAACGGGGGTAGGAACTAAAAAACCGGGCCCCCGTTTCCGGGGGGACCCATTTAAGCGCGACACCGGGGGTAGGAACCAAAAAACGGGGGTAAGAACGAAAAACCGGACCCCCGTTTTCGGGGGGACCCATTTAAGCGCGACACCGGGGGTAGGAACCAAAAAATGGAGGTAGAAACCAAAAAAGCGGGCCCCCGTTTCTGGGGGGACCCATATAAGCACGACACAGGGGGTAGGAACCAAAAAACGGGGGTAGGAACTAAAAAACCGGGCCCCCGTTTCCGGGGGGACCCATTTAAGCGCGACACCGGGGGGTAGGAACCAAAAAATGGAGGTAGAAACCAAAAAAACGGGCCCCCGTTTCTGGGGGGAGCCATTTATGCACGACACAGGGGGTAGGAACCAAAAACAGGGGTAGGAACTAAAAAACCGGGCCCCCGTTTCCGGGGGGACCCATTTAAGCGCGACACCGGGGGTAGGAACCAAAAAACTGGGGTAGGAACCAAAAAACAGGGCCCCCGTTTCCGGGGGGACCCATTTAAGCACGACACCGGGGGTAGGAACCAAAAAACGGGGGTAAGAACGAAAAACCGGGCCCCCGTTTCCGGTGGGACCCATTTAAGCGCGACACCGGGGGTAGGAATGCAAAAACGGGGGTAGGAACCAAAAAACCGGGCCCCAGTTTCCGGGGGGACCCATTTAAGCGAGACACCGGGGGTAGGAACCAAAAAACTGGGGTAGGAACCAAAAAACAGGGCCCCCGTTTCCGGGGGGACCAATTTAAGCGCGACACCGGGGGTAGGAACCAAAAAAACGGTGGTAGGAACCATTTACCGGGCCCCCGTTTCCGGGGGGACCCATTTAAGCACGACACCGGGGGTAGGAACCAAAAAACGGGGGTAGGAACCAAAAAACCGGGGCCCCGTTTCCGGGGGGAACCATTTAACCGCGACACCGGGGGTAGGAACCAAAAACGGGGGTAGGAACCAAAAAACCGGGCCCCCGTTTCCGGGGGGACCCATTTAAGCGTGACACCGGGGGTAGGAACCAAAAAACGGGGGTAGGAACAAAAAACCGGGCTCCCGTTTCCGGGGGACCCATTTAAGCGCGACACCGGGGGTAGGAACCAAAAAACGGTGGTAGGAACCATTTAGCGGGCCCCCGTTTCCGGGGGGACCCATTTAAGCACGACACTGGGTGTAGGAACCAAAAAACGGGGGTAAGAACGAAAAACCGGACCCCTGTTTCCGGGGGGACCCATTTAAGCGCGACACCGGGGGTAGGAACCAAAAAATGGAGGTAGAAACCAAAAAAACGGGCCCCCGTTTCTGGGGGGACCCATATAAGCACGACACAGGGGGTAGGAACCAAAAAACGGGGGTAGGAACTAAAAAACCGGGCCCCCGTTTCCGGGGGGACCCATTTAAGCGCGACACGGGGGTAGGAACCAAAAAATGGAGGTAGAAACCAAAAAAACGGGCCCCCGTTTCTGGGGGGAGCCATTTAAGCACGACACAGGGGGTAGGAACCAAAAAACAGGGGTAGGAACTAAAAAACCGGGCCCCCGTTTCCGGGGGGACCCATTTAAGCGCGACACCGGGGGTAGGAACCAAAAAACGGGGGTAGGAAACAAAAAACCGGGCCCCAGTTTCCGGGGGGACCCATTTAAGAGCGACACCGGGGGTAGGAACCAAAAAACTGGGGTAGGAACCAAAAAACAGGGCCCCCGTTTCCGGGGGGACCCATTTAAGCGCGACACTGGGGGTAGGAACCAAAAAACGGTGGTAGGAACCATTTACCGGGCCCCCGTTTCCGGGGGGACCCATTTAAGCACGACACCGGGGGTAGGAACCAAAAAACGGGGGTAAGAACGAAAAACCGGGCCCCCGTTTCCGGTGGGACCCATTTAAGCGCGACACCGGGGGTAGGAATGCAAAAACGGGGGAAGGAAACAAAAAAACGGGCCCCCGTTTCCGGGGGGACCCATTTAAGCGCGACACCGGGGGTAGGAACCAAAAAATGGGGGTAGAAACCAAAAAACCGGGCCACCGTTTCTGGGGGGACCCATTTAAGCACGACACAGGGGGTAGGAACCAAAAATCGGGGGTAGGAACGAAAAACCGGGCCCCCGTTTCCGGTGGGACCCATTTAAGCGCGACACCGGGGGTAGGAATGCAAAAACGGGGGAAGGAAACAAAAAAAACGGGCCCCCGTTTCCGGGGGGACCCAATTAAGCGCGACACCGGGGGTAGGAACTAAAAAATTGGGGTAGAAACCAAAAAAACGGGCCCCCGTTTCTGGGGGGACCCATTTAAGCACGACACAGGGGGTAGGAACCAAAAAACGGGGGTAGGAACTAAAAAACCGGGCCCCCGTTTCCGGGGGGACCCATTTAAGCGCGACACCGGGGGTAGGAACTAAAAACCGGGGGTAGGAACCAAAAAACCGGGCCCCCGTTTCCGGGGGGACCCATTTAAGCGCGACACCGGGGGTAGGAACCAAAAAACGGTGGTAGGAACCATTTAGCGGGCCCCCGTTTCCGGGGGGACCCATTTAAGCGCGACACCGCGGGTAGGAACCAAAAAATGGGGGTAGGAACCATTTACCGGGCCCCCGTTTCCTGGGGGACCCATTTAAGCGCGGCACCGAGGGTAGAAACCAAAAAACGGGGGTAGGAACCAAAA
This sequence comes from Alligator mississippiensis, assembly GCF_030867095.1. Classification (NCBI taxonomy): domain Eukaryota; kingdom Metazoa; phylum Chordata; order Crocodylia; family Alligatoridae; genus Alligator; species Alligator mississippiensis. Next base: position 20,915 of record NW_026775332.1, on the reverse strand, counting down.
AAACGGGCCCCGCTTTCCGGTGGAACCCATTTAAGCGCGAGACCCGGGGTAGGAAAAAAAAACGGGGATAGGAACCAAAAAACCGGGCCCCCGTTTCCGGGGGGACCCATTGAAGCGCGACACCGGGGGTAGGAACCAAAAAACTGGGGTAGGAACCAAAAAACCGGGCCCCTGTTTCCGGGGGGACCCATTTAAGCGCGACACCGGGGGTAGGAACCAAAAAACGGGGGTAGGAACCAAAATACCGGGCCCCAGTTTCCGGGGGGACCCATTTAAGCGAGACACCGGGGGTAGGAACCAAAAAACTGGGGTAGGAACCAAAAAACCGGGCCCCCGTTTCCGGAGGACCCATTTAAGCGCGACACCGGGGGTAGGAACCAAAAAACGGTGGTAGGAACCATTTAGCGGGCCCCCGTTTCCGGGGGGACCCATTTAAGCATGACACAGGGGGTAGGAACCAAAAAACGGGGGTAGGAACTAAAAAACCGGGCCCCCGTTTCCGGGGGGACCCATTTAAGCGCGACACCGGGGGTAGGAACCAAAAAACGGGGGTAGGAACCAAAAAACCGGGCCCCCGTTTCCGGGGGGACCCATTTAAGCGCGACACCGGGGGTAGGAACCAAAAAATGGGGGTAGGAAACAAAAAACCGGGCCCCCGTTTCCGGGGGGACCCATTTAAGCGCGACACCGGGGGTGGGGACCAAAAAACAGGGGTAAGAACCAAAAACCGGGCCCCCGTTTCCGGGGGGACCCATTTAAGCGCGACACCGCGTGTAGGAACCAAAAAATGGGGGTAGGAACCATTTACCGGGCCCCCGTTTCCGGGGGGACCCATTTAAGCGCGGCACCGGGGGTAGAAACCAAAAAACGGGGGTAGGAACCAAAAAAAAGGGCCCCGCTTTCCGGTGGGACCCATTTAAGCGCGAGACCCGGGGTAGGAAAAAAAAACGGGGATAGGAACCAAAAAACCGGGCCCCCGTTTCCGGGGGGACCCATTTAAGCGAGACACCGGGGGTAGGAACCAAAAAACTGGGGTAGGAACCAAAAAACAGGGCCCCCGTTTCCGGGGGGACCCATTTAAGCGCGACACCGGGGGTAGGAACCAAAAAACGGGGGTAGGAAACAAAAAACCGGGCCCCCGTTTCCGGGGGGACCCATTTAAGCGCGACACCGGATGTAGGATCCAAAAAACTGGGGTAGGAACCAAAAAACAGGGCCCCCGTTTCCGGGGGGACCCATTTAAGCGCGACACCGGGGGTAGGAACCAAAAAACGGGGGTAGGAACAAAAAACCGGGCCCCCGTTTCCGGGGGGACCCATTTAAGCGAGACACCGGGGGTAGGAACCAAAAAACTGGGGTAGGAACCAAAAAACAGGGCCCCTGTTTCCGGGGGGACCCATTTAAGCGCGACACCGGGGGTAGGAACCAAAAAACGGGGGTAGGAACCAAAAAACCGGGGCCATTTTCCGGGGGGACCCATTTAAGCGAGACACCGGGGGTAGGAACCAAAAAACTGGGGTAGGAACCAAAAAACAGGGCCCCCGTTTCCGGGGAGACCCATTTAAGCGCGAGACCGGGGGTAGGAACCAAAAAACGGTGGTAGGAACCATTTACCGGGCCCCCGTTTCCGGGGGGACCCATTTAAGCACGACACCGGGGGTAGGAACCAAAAAACGGGGGTAGGAACCAAAAAACCGGGGCCCCGTTTCCGGGGGGACCCATTTAACCGCGACACCGGGGGTAGGAACCAAAAAACGGGGGTAGGAACCAAAAAACCGGGCCCCCGTTTCCGGGGGGACCCATTTAAGCGCGACACCGGGGGTAGGAACCAAAAAACGGGGGTAGGAAACAAAAAACCGGGCCCCCGTTTCCGGGGGGACCCATTTAAGCGCGACACCGGGGGTAGGAACCAAAAAACGGGGGTAGGAACAAAAAACCGGGGCCCCGTTTCCGGGGGGACCCATTTAAGCGAGACACCGGGGGTAGGAACCAAAAAACTGGGGTAGGAACCAAAAAACAGGGCCCCTGTTTCCGGGGGGACCCATTTAAGCGCGACACCGGGGGTAGGAACCAAAAAACGGGGGTAGGAACCAAAAAACCGGGGCCATTTTCCGGGGGGACCCATTTAAGCGAGACACCGGGGGTAGGAACCAAAAAACTGGGGTAGGAACCAAAAAACAGGGCCCCCGTTTCCGGGGAGACCCATTTAAGCGCGAGACCGGGGGTAGGAACCAAAAAACGGTGGTAGGAACCATTTACCGGGCCCCCGTTTCCGGGGGGACCCATTTAAGCACGACACCGGGGGTAGGAACCAAAAAACGGGGGTAGGAACCAAAAAACCGGGGCCCCGTTTCCGGGGGGACCCATTTAACCGCGACACCGGGGGTAGGAACCAAAAAACGGGGGTAGGAACCAAAAAACCGGGCCCCCGTTTCCGGGGGGACCCATTTAAGCGCGACACCGGGGGTAGGAACCAAAAAACGGGGGTAGGAAACAAAAAACCGGGCCCCCGTTTCCGGGGGGACCCATTTAAGCGCGACACCGGGGGTAGGAACCAAAAAACGGGGGTAGGAACAAAAAACCGGGCTCCCGTTTCCGGGGGACCCATTTAAGCGCGACACCGGGGGTAGGAACCAAAAAATGGGGGTAGAAACCAAAAAACCGGGGCCCCGTTTCCGTGGGGACCCATTTAAGCGCGACACCGGGGTAGGAACCAAAAAATGGGGGTAGGAACAAAAAACCGGGCCCCCGTTTCCGGGGGGACCCATTTAAGCGCGACACCGGGGGTAGGAACCAAAAAATGGGGGTAGAAACCAAAAAACCGGGCCACCGTTTCTGGGGGGACCCATTTAAGCACGACACAGGGGGTAGGAACCAAAAAACGGGGGTAGGAACTAAAAAACCGGGCCCCCGTTTCCGGGGGGACCCATTTAAGCGCGACACCGGGGGTAGGAACCAAAAACCGGGGGTAGGAACCAAAAAACCGGGCCCCCGTTTCCGGGGGGACCCATTTAAGCGCGACACCGGGGGTAGGAACCAAAAAATGGTGGTAGGAACCATTTAGCGGGCCCCCGTTTCCGGGGGGACCCATTTAAGCACGACACTGGGCGTAGGAACCAAAAAACGGGGGTAAGAACGAAAAACCGGACCCCCGTTTCCGGGGGGACCCATTTAAGCGCGACACCGGGGGTAGGAACCAAAAAATGGAGGTAGAAACCAAAAAAACGGGCCCCCGTTTCTGGGGGGACCCATATAAGCACGACACAGGGGGTAGGAACCAAAAAACGGGGGTAGGAACTAAAAAACCGGGCCCCCGTTTCCGGGGGGAACCATTTAAGCGCGACACCGGGGGTAGGAACCAAAAACCGGGGGTAGGAACCAAAAAACCGGGCCCCCGTTTCCGGGGGGACCCATTTAAGCGCGACACCGGGGGTAGGAACCAAAAAACGGTGGTAGGAACCATTTAGCGGGCCCCCGTTTCCGGGCGGACCCATTTAAGCACGACACTGGGTGTAGGAACCAAAAAACGGGGGTAAGAACGAAAAACCGGACCCCCGTTTTCGGGGGGACCCATTTAAGCGCGACACCGGGGGTAGGAACCAAAAAATGGAGGTAGAAACCAAAAAAACGGGCCCCCGTTTCTGGGGGGACCCATATAAGCACGACACAGGGGGTAGGAACCAAAAAACGGGGGTAGGAACTAAAAAACCGGGCCCCCGTTTCCGGGGGGACCCATTTAAGCGCGACACCGGGGGTAGGAACCAAAAAATGGAGGTAGAAACCAAAAAAACGGGCCCCCGTTTCTGGGGGGAGCCATTTAAGCACGACACAGGGGGTAGGAACCAAAAAACAGGGGTAGGAACTAAAAAACCGGGCCCCCGTTTCCGGGGGGACCCATTTAAGCGCGACACCGGGGGTAGGAACCAAAAAACTGGGGTAGGAACCAAAAAACAGGGCCCCCGTTTCCGGGGGGACCCACTTAAGCACGACACCGGGGGTAGGAACCAAAAAACGGGGGTAAGAACGAAAAACCGGGCCCCCGTTTCCGGGGGGACCCATTTAAGCGCGACACCGGGGGTAGGAACCAAAAAATGGGGGTAGAAACCAAAAAACCGGGCCACCGTTTCTGGGGGGACCCATTTAAGCACGACACAGGGGGTAGGAACCAAAAAACGGGGGTAGGAACTAAAAAACCGGGCCCCCGTTTCCGGGGGGACCCATTTAAGCGCGACACCGGGGGTAGGAACCAAAAACCGGGGGTAGGAACCAAAAAACAGGGCCCCCGTTTCCGGGGGGACCCATTTAAGCGCGACACCGGGGGTAGGAACCAAAAAATGGTGGTAGGAACCATTTAGCGGGCCCCCGTTTCCGGGGGGACCGATTTAAGCACGACACTGGGCGTAGGAACCAAAAAACGGGGGTAAGAACGAAAAACCGGACCCCCGTTTCCGGGGGGACCCATTTAAGCGCGACACCGGGGGTAGGAACCAAAAAATGGAGGTAGAAACCAAAAAAACGGGCCCCCGTTTCTGGGGGGACCCATATAAGCACGACACAAGGGGTAGGAACCAAAAAACGGGGGTAGGAACTAAAAAACCGGGCCCCCGTTTCCGGGGGGAACCATTTAAGCGCGACACCGGGGGTAGGAACCAAAAACCGGGGGTAGGAACCAAAAAACCGGGCCCCCGTTTCCGGGGGGACCCATTTAAGCGCGACACCGGGGGTAGGAACCAAAAAACGGTGGTAGGAACCATTTAGCGGGCCCCCGTTTCCGGGCGGACCCATTTAAGCACGACACTGGGTGTAGGAACCAAAAAACGGGGGTAAGAACGAAAAACCGGACCCCCGTTTTCGGGGGGACCCATTTAAGCGCGACACCGGGGGTAGGAACCAAAAAATGGAGGTAGAAACCAAAAAAACGGGCCCCCGTTTCTGGGGGGACCCATATAAGCACGACACAGGGGGTAGGAACCAAAAAACGGGGGTAGGAACTAAAAAACCGGGCCCCCGTTTCCGGGGGGACCCATTTAAGCGCGACACCGGGGGTAGGAACCAAAAAATGGAGGTAGAAACCAAAAAAACGGGCCCCCGTTTCTGGGGGGAGCCATTTAAGCACGACACAGGGGGTAGGAACCAAAAAACAGGGGTAGGAACTAAAAAACCGGGCCCCCGTTTCCGGGGGGACCCATTTAAGCGCGACACCGGGGGTAGGAACCAAAAAACTGGGGTAGGAACCAAAAAACAGGGCCCCCGTTTCCGGGGGGACCCACTTAAGCACGACACCGGGGGTAGGAACCAAAAAACGGGGGTAAGAACGAAAAACCGGGCCCCCGTTTCCGGTGGGACCCATTTAAGCGCGACACCGGGGGTAGGAATGCAAAAACGGGGGAAGGAACCAAAAAACCGGGCCCCCGTTTCCGGGGGGACCCATTTAAGCGCGACACCGGGGGTAGGAACCAAAAAACGGGGGTAGGAACCAAAAAACCGGGCCCCAGTTTCCGGGGGGACCCATTTAAGCGAGACACCGGGGGTAGGAACCAAAAAACTGGGGTAGGAACGAAAAAACAGGGCCCCTGTTTCCGGGGGGACCCATTTAAGCGCGACACCGGGGGTAGGAACCAAAAAACGGTGGTAGGAACCATTTACCGGGCCCCCGTTTCCGGGGGGACCCATTTAAGCACGACACCGGGGGTAGGAACCAAAAAACGGGGGTAGGAACCAAAAAACCGGGGCCCCGTTTCCGGGGGGACCCATTTAACCGCGACACCGGGGGTAGGAACCAAAAAACGGGGGTAGGAACCAAAAAACCGGGCCCCCGTTTCCGGGGGACCCATTTAAGCGCGACACCGGGGGTAGGAACCAAAAAACGGGGGTAGGAAACAAAAAACCGGGCCCCCGTTTCCGAGGGACCCATTTAAGCGCGACACCGGGGGTAGGAACCAAAAAACGGGGGTAGGAACCAAAAAACCGGGCCCCAGTTTCCGGGGGGACCCATTTAAGCGAGACACCGGGGGTAGGAACCAAAAAACTGGGGTAGGAACCAAAAAACAGGGCCCCCGTTTCCGGGGAGACACATTTAAGCGCGAGACCGGGGGTAGGAACCAAAAAACGGTAGTAGGAACCATTTACCGGGCCCCCGTTTCCGGGGGGACCCATTTAAGCACGACACTGGGGGTAGGAACCAAAAAACGGGGGTAGGAACCAAAAAACCGGGGCCCCGTTTCCGGGGGGACCCATTTAACCGCGACACCGGGGGTAGGAACCAAAAAACGGGGGTAGGAACCAAAAAACCGGGCCCCCGTTTCCGGGGGGAGCCATTTAAGCGCGACACCGGGGGTAGGAACCAAAAAACGGGGGTAGGAAACAAAAAACCGGGCCCCCGTTTCCGGGGGGACCCATTTAAGCGCGACACCGGGCGTAGGAACCAAAAAACGGGGGTAGGAACAAAAAACCGGGCTCCCGTTTCCGGGGGACCCATTTAAGCGCGACACCGGGGGTAGGAACCAAAAAATGGGGGTAGAAACCAAAAAACCGGGGCCCCGTTTCCGTGGGGACCCATTTAAGCGCGACACCGGGGGTAGGAACCAAAAAATGGGGGTAGGAACAAAAAACCGGGCCCCCGTTTCCGGGGGGACCCATTTAAGCGCGACACCGGGGGTAGGAACCAAAAAATGGGGGTAGAAACCAAAAAACCGGGCCACCGTTTCTGGGGGGACCCATTTAAGCACGATACCGGGGGTAGGAACCAAAAAACGGGGGTAGGAACTAAAAAACCGGGCCCCCGTTTCCGGGGGGACCCATTTAAGCGCGACACCGGGGGTAGGAACCAAAAACCGGGGGTAGGAACCAAAAAACCGGGCCCCCGTTTCCGGGGGGACCCATTTAAGCGCGACACCGGGGGTAGGAACCAAAAAACGGTGGTAGGAACCATTTAGCGGGCCCCCGTTTCCGGGGGGACCCATTTAAGCACGACACTGGGCGTAGGAACCAAAAAACGGGGGTAAGAACGAAAAACCGGACCCCCGTTTCCGGGGGGACCCATTTAAGCGCGACACCGGGGGTAGGAACCAAAAAATGGAGGTAGAAACCAAAAAAACGGGCCCCCGTTTCTGGGGGGACCCATATAAGCACGACACAGGGGGTAGGAACCAAAAAACGGGGGTAGGAACTAAAAAACCGGGCCCCCGTTTCCGGGGGGAACCATTTAAGCGCGACACCGGGGGTTGGAACCAAAAACCGGGGGTAGGAACCAAAAAACCGGGCCCCCGTTTCCGGGGGGACCCATTTAAGCGCGACACCGTGGGTAGGAACCAAAAAACGGTGGTAGGAACCATTTAGCGGGCCCCCGTTTCCGGGCGGACCCATTTAAGCACGACACTGGGTGTAGGAACCAAAAAACGGGGGTAAGAACGAAAAACCGGACCCCCGTTTTCGGGGGGACCCATTTAAGCGCGACACCGGGGGGTAGGAACCAAAAAATGGAGGTAGAAACCAAAAAAACGGGCCCCCGTTTCTGGGGGGAGCCATTTAAGCACGACACAGGGGGTAGGAACCAAAAAACAGGGGTAGGAACTAAAAAACCGGGCCCCCGTTTCCGGGGGGACCCATTTAAGCGCGACACCGGGGGTAGGAACCAAAAAACTGGGGTAGGAACCAAAAAACAGGGCCCCCGTTTCCGGGGGGACCCATTTAAGCACGACACCGGGGGTAGGAACCAAAAAACGGGGGTAAGAACGAAAAACCGGGCCCCCGTTTCCGGTGGGACCCATTTAAGCGCGACACCGGGGGTAGGAATGCAAAAACGGGGGAAGGAACCAAAAAACCGGGCCCCCGTTTCCGGGGGGACCCATTTAAGCGCGACACCGGGGGTAGGAACCAAAAAACGGGGGTAGGAACCAAAAAACCGGGCCCCAGTTTCCGGGGGGACCCATTTAAGCGAGACACCGGGGGTAGGAACCAAAAAACTGGGGTAGGAACGAAAAAACAGGGCCCCCGTTTCCGGGGGGACCCATTTAAGCGCGACACCGGGGGGTAGGAACCAAAAAACGGTGGTAGGAACCATTTACCGGGCCCCCGTTTCCGGGGGGACCCATTTAAGCACGACACCGGGGGTAGGAACCAAAAAACGGGGGTAGGAACCAAAAAACCGGGGTCCCGTTTCCGGGGGGACCCATTTAACCGCGACACCGGGGGTAGGAACCAAAAAACGGGGGTAGGAACCAAAAAACCGGGCCCCCGTTTCCGGGGGACCCATTTAAGCGCGACACCGGGGGTAGGAACCAAAAAACGGGGGTAGGAAACAAAAAACCGGGCCCCCGTTTCCGGGGGACCCATTTAAGCGCGACACCGGGGGTAGGAACCAAAAAACGGGGGTAGGAACAAAAAACCGGGCTCCCGTTTCCGGGGGACCCATTTAAGCGCGACACCGGGGGTAGGAACCAAAAAATGGGGGTAGAAACCAAAAAACCGGGCCCCCGTTTCCGGGGGGACCCATTTAAGCGTGACACCGGGGGTAGGAACCAAAAAACGGGAGTAGGAAACAAAAAACCGGGCCCCCGTTTCCGGGGGACCCATTTAATCGCGACACCGGGGGTAGGAACCAAAAAACGGGGGTAGGAACAAAAAACCGGGCTCCCGTTTCCGGGGGACCCATTTAAGCGCGACACCGGGGGTAGGAACCAAAAAACGGTGGTAGGAACCATTTAGCGGGCCCCCGTTTCCGGGGGGACCCATTTAAGCACGACACTGGGTGTAGGAACCAAAAAACGGGGGTAAGAACGAAAAACCGGACCCCTGTTTCCGGGGGGACCCATTTAAGCGCGACACCGGGGGTAGGAACCAAAAAATGGAGGTAGAAACCAAAAAAACGGGCCCCCGTTTCTGGGGGGACCCATATAAGCACGACACAGGGGGTAGGAACCAAAAAACGGGGGTAGGAACTAAAAAACCGGGCCCCCGTTTCCGGGGGGACCCATTTAAGCGCGACACCGGGGGTAGGAACCAAAAAATGGAGGTAGAAACCAAAAAAACGGGCCCCCGTTTCTGGGGGGAGCCATTTAAGCACGACACAGGGGGTAGGAACCAAAAAACAGGGGTAGGAACTAAAAAACCGGGCCCCCGTTTCCGGGGGGACCCATTTAAGCGCGACACCGGGGGTAGGAACCAAAAAACGGGGGTAGGAAACAAAAAACCGGGCCCCAGTTTCCGGGGGGACCCATTTAAGAGCGACACCGGGGGTAGGAACCAAAAAACTGGGGTAGGAACCAAAAAACAGGGCCCCCGTTTCCGGGGGGACCCATTTAAGCGCGACACCGGGGGTAGGAACCAAAAAACGGGGGTAGGAACCAAAAAACCGGGGCCACGTTTCCGGGGGGACCCATTTAACCGCGACACCAGGGGTAGGAACCAAAAAACGGGGGTAGGAACCAAAAAACCGGGCCCCCGTTTCCGGGGGGACCCATTTAAGCTTGACACCGGGGGTAGGAACCAAAAAACGGGGGTAGGAACCATTTAGCGGGCCCCCGTTTCCGGGGGGACCCATTTAAGCACGACACTGGGCGTAGGAACCAAAAAACGGGGGTAAGAACGAAAAACCGGACCCCCGTTTCCGGGGGGACCCATTTAAGCGCGACACCGGGGGTAGGAACCAAAAAATGGAGGTAGAAACCAAAAAAACGGGCCCCCGTTTCTGGGGGGACCCATATAAGCACGACACAGGGGGTAGGAACCAAAAAACGGGGGTAGGAACTAAAAAACCGGGCCCCCGTTTCCGGGGGGAACCATTTAAGCGCGACACCGGGGGTAGGAACCAAAAACCGGGGGTAGGAACCAAAAAACCGGGCCCCCGTTTCCGGGGGGACCCATTTAAGCGCGACACCGGGGGTAGGAACCAAAAAACGGTGGTAGGAACCATTTAGCGGGCCCCCGTTTCCGGGCGGACCCATTTAAGCACGACACTGGGTGTAGGAACCAAAAAACGGGGGTAAGAACGAAAAACCGGACCCCCGTTTTCGGGGGGACCCATTTAAGCGCGACACCGGGGGTAGGAACCAAAAAATGGAGGTAGAAACCAAAAAAGCGGGCCCCCGTTTCTGGGGGGACCCATATAAGCACGACACAGGGGGTAGGAACCAAAAAACTGGGGTAGGAACTAAAAAACCGGGCCCCCGTTTCCGGGGGGACCCATTTAAGCGCGACACCGGGGGTAGGAACCAAAAAATGGAGGTAGAAACCAAAAAAACGGGCCCCCGTTTCTGGGGGGAGCCATTTAAGCACGACACAGGGGGTAGGAACCAAAAAACAGGGGTAGGAACTAAAAAACCGGGCCCCCGTTTCCGGGGGGACCCATTTAAGCGCGACACCGGGGGTAGGAACCAAAAAACTGGGGTAGGAACCAAAAAACAGGGCCCCCGTTTCCGGGGGGACCCATTTAAGCACGACACCGGGGGTAGGAACCAAAAAACGGGGGTAAGAACGAAAAACCGGGCCCCCGTTTCCGGTGGGACCCATTTAAGCGCGACACCGGGGGTAGGAATGCAAAAACGGGGGTAGGAACCAAAAAACCGGGCCCCAGTTTCCGGGGGGACCCATTTAAGCGAGACACCGGGGGTAGGAACCAAAAAACTGGGGTAGGAACCAAAAAACAGGGCCCCCGTTTCCGGGGGGACCAATTTAAGCGCGACACCGGGGGTAGGAACCAAAAAACGGTGGTAGGAACCATTTACCGGGCCCCCGTTTCCGGGGGGACCCATTTAAGCACGACACCGGGGGTAGGAACCAAAAAACGGGGGTAGGAACCAAAAAACCGGGGCCCCGTTTCCGGGGGGAACCATTTAACCGCGACACCGGGGGTAGGAACCAAAAAACGGGGGTAGGAACCAAAAAACCGGGCCCCCGTTTCCGGGGGGACCCATTTAAGCGTGACACCGGGGGTAGGAACCAAAAAACGGGGGTAGGAAACAAAAAACCGGGCCCCCGTTTCCGGGGGACCCATTTAAGCGCGACACCGGGGGTAGGAACCAAAAAACGGGGGTAGGAACAAAAAACCGGGCTCCCGTTTCCGGGGGACCCATTTAAGCGCGACACCGGGGGTAGGAACCAAAAAACGGTGGTAGGAACCATTTAGCGGGCCCCCGTTTCCGGGGGGACCCATTTAAGCACGACACTGGGTGTAGGAACCAAAAAACGGGGGTAAGAACGAAAAACCGGACCCCTGTTTCCGGGGGGACCCATTTAAGCGCGACACCGGGGGTAGGAACCAAAAAATGGAGGTAGAAACCAAAAAAACGGGCCCCCGTTTCTGGGGGGACCCATATAAGCACGACACAGGGGGTAGGAACCAAAAAACGGGGGTAGGAACTAAAAAACCGGGCCCCCGTTTCCGGGGGGACCCATTTAAGCGCGACACCGGGGGTAGGAACCAAAAAATGGAGGTAGAAACCAAAAAAACGGGCCCCCGTTTCTGGGGGGAGCCATTTAAGCACGACACAGGGGGTAGGAACCAAAAAACAGGGGTAGGAACTAAAAAACCGGGCCCCCGTTTCCGGGGGGACCCATTTAAGCGCGACACCGGGGGTAGGAACCAAAAAACGGGGGTAGGAAACAAAAAACCGGGCCCCAGTTTCCGGGGGGACCCATTTAAGAGCGACACCGGGGGTAGGAACCAAAAAACTGGGGTAGGAACCAAAAAACAGGGCCCCCGTTTCCGGGGGGACCCATTTAAGCGCGACACTGGGGGTAGGAACCAAAAAACGGTGGTAGGAACCATTTACCGGGCCCCCGTTTCCGGGGGGACCCATTTAAGCACGACACCGGGGGTAGGAACCAAAAAACGGGGGTAAGAACGAAAAACCGGGCCCCCGTTTCCGGTGGGACCCATTTAAGCGCGACACCGGGGGTAGGAATGCAAAAACGGGGGAAGGAAACAAAAAAACGGGCCCCCGTTTCCGGGGGGACCCATTTAAGCGCGACACCGGGGGTAGGAACCAAAAAATGGGGGTAGAAACCAAAAAACCGGGCCACCGTTTCTGGGGGGACCCATTTAAGCACGACACAGGGGGTAGGAACCAAAAATCGGGGGTAGGAACGAAAAACCGGGCCCCCGTTTCCGGTGGGACCCATTTAAGCGCGACACCGGGGGTAGGAATGCAAAAACGGGGGAAGGAAACAAAAAAACCGGCCCCCGTTTCCGGGGGGACCCAATTAAGCGCGACACCGGGGGTAGGAACTAAAAAATTGGGGTAGAAACCAAAAAAACGGGCCCCCGTTTCTGGGGGGACCCATTTAAGCACGACACAGGGGGTAGGAACCAAAAAACGGGGGTAGGAACTAAAAAACCGGGCCCCCGTTTCCGGGGGGACCCATTTAAGCGCGACACCGGGGGTAGGAACCAAAAAACGGGGGTAGGAACCAAAAAACCGGGCCCCCGTTTCCGGGGGGACCCATTTAAGCGCGACACCGGGGGTAGGAACCAAAAAATGGGGGTAGAAACCAAAAAACCGGGCCACCGTTTCTGGGGGGACCCATTTAAGCACGACACAGGGGGTAGGAACCAAAAATCGGGGGTAGGAACTAAAAAACCGGGCCCCCGTTTCCGGGGGGACCCATTTAAGCGCGACACCGGGGGTAGGAACTAAAAACCGGGGGTAGGAACCAAAAAACCGGGCCCCCGTTTCCGGGGGGACCCATTTAAGCGCGACACCGGGGGTAGGAACCAAAAAACGGTGGTAGGAACCATTTAGCGGGCCCCCGTTTCCGGGGGGACCCATTTAAGCGCGACACCGCGGGTAGGAACCAAAAAATGGGGGTAGGAACCATTTACCGGGCCCCCGTTTCCTGGGGGACCCATTTAAGCGCGGCACCGGGGGTAGAAACCAAAAAACGGGGGTAGGAACCAAAAAAACGGGCCTCGCTTTCCGGTGGGACCCATTTAAGCGCGAGACCCGGGGTAGGAAAAAAAAACGGGGATAGGAACCAAAAAACCGGGCCCCCGTTTCCGGGGGGACCCATTGAAGCGCGACACCGGGGGTAGGAACCAAAAAACTGGGGTAGGAACCAAAAAACCGGGCCCCTGTTTCCGGGGGGACCCATTTAAGCGCGACACCGGGGGTAGGAACCAAAAAACGGGGGTAGGAACCAAAATACCGGGCCCCAGTTTCCGGGGGGACCCATTTAAGCGAGACACCGGGGGTAGGAACCAAAAAACTGGGGTAGGAACCAAAAAACCGGGCCCCCGTTTCCGGAGGACCCATTTAAGCGCGACACCGGGGGTAGGAACCAAAAAACGGTGGTAGGAACCATTTAGCGGGCCCCCGTTTCCGGGGGGACCCATTTAAGCATGACACAGGGGGTAGGAACCAAAAAACGGGGGTAGGAACTAAAAAACCGGGCCCCCGTTTCCGGGGGGACCCATTTAAGCGCGACACCGGGGGTAGGAACCAAAAAACGGGGGTAAGAACGAAAAACCGGACCCCCGTTTTCGGGGGGACCCATTTAAGCGCGACACCGGGGGTAGGAACCAAAAAATGGAGGTAGAAACCAAAAAAGCGGGCCCCCGTTTCTGGGGGGACCCATATAAGCACGACACAGGGGGTAGGAACCAAAAAACGGGGGTAGGAACTAAAAAACCGGGCCCCCGTTTCCGGGGGGACCCATTTAAGCGCGACACCGGGGGGTAGGAACCAAAAAATGGAGGTAGAAACCAAAAAAACGGGCCCCCGTTTCTGGGGGGAGCCATTTATGCACGACACAGGGGGTAGGAACCAAAAAACAGGGGTAGGAACTAAAAAACCGGGCCCCCGTTTCCGGGGGGACCCATTTAAGCGCGACACCGGGGGTAGGAACCAAAAAACTGGGGTAGGAACCAAAAAACAGGGCCCCCGTTTCCGGGGGGACCCATTTAAGCACGACACCGGGGGTAGGAACCAAAAAACGGGGGTAAGAACGAAAAACCGGGCCCCCGTTTCCGGTGGGACCCATTTAAGCGCGACACCGGGGGTAGGAATGCAAAAACGGGGGTAGGAACCAAAAAACCGGGCCCCAGTTTCCGGGGGGACCCATTTAAGCGAGACACCGGGGGTAGGAACCAAAAAACTGGGGTAGGAACCAAAAAACAGGGCCCCCGTTTCCGGGGGGACCAATTTAAGCGCGACACCGGGGGTAGGAACCAAAAAACGGTGGTAGGAACCATTTACCGGGCCCCCGTTTCCGGGGGGACCCATTTAAGCACGACACCGGGGGTAGGAACCAAAAAACGGGGGTAGGAACCAAAAAACCGGGGCCCCGTTTCCGGGGGGAACCATTTAACCGCGACACCGGGGGTAGGAACCAAAAAACGGGGGTAGGAACCAAAAAACCGGGCCCCCGTTTCCGGGGGGACCCATTTAAGCGTGACACCGGGGGTAGGAACCAAAAAACGGGGGTAGGAACAAAAAACCGGGCTCCCGTTTCCGGGGGACCCATTTAAGCGCGACACCGGGGGTAGGAACCAAAAAACGGTGGTAGGAACCATTTAGCGGGCCCCCGTTTCCGGGGGGACCCATTTAAGCACGACACTGGGTGTAGGAACCAAAAAACGGGGGTAAGAACGAAAAACCGGACCCCTGTTTCCGGGGGGACCCATTTAAGCGCGACACCGGGGGTAGGAACCAAAAAATGGAGGTAGAAACCAAAAAAACGGGCCCCCGTTTCTGGGGGGACCCATATAAGCACGACACAGGGGGTAGGAACCAAAAAACGGGGGTAGGAACTAAAAAACCGGGCCCCCGTTTCCGGGGGGACCCATTTAAGCGCGACACCGGGGGTAGGAACCAAAAAATGGAGGTAGAAACCAAAAAAACGGGCCCCCGTTTCTGGGGGGAGCCATTTAAGCACGACACAGGGGGTAGGAACCAAAAAACAGGGGTAGGAACTAAAAAACCGGGCCCCCGTTTCCGGGGGGACCCATTTAAGCGCGACACCGGGGGTAGGAACCAAAAAACGGGGGTAGGAAACAAAAAACCGGGCCCCAGTTTCCGGGGGGACCCATTTAAGAGCGACACCGGGGGTAGGAACCAAAAAACTGGGGTAGGAACCAAAAAACAGGGCCCCCGTTTCCGGGGGGACCCATTTAAGCGCGACACTGGGGGTAGGAACCAAAAAACGGTGGTAGGAACCATTTACCGGGCCCCCGTTTCCGGGGGGACCCATTTAAGCACGACACCGGGGGTAGGAACCAAAAAACGGGGGTAAGAACGAAAAACCGGGCCCCCGTTTCCGGTGGGACCCATTTAAGCGCGACACCGGGGGTAGGAATGCAAAAACGGGGGAAGGAAACAAAAAAACGGGCCCCCGTTTCCGGGGGGACCCATTTAAGCGCGACACCGGGGGTAGGAACCAAAAAATGGGGGTAGAAACCAAAAAACCGGGCCACCGTTTCTGGGGGGACCCATTTAAGCACGACACAGGGGGTAGGAACCAAAAATCGGGGGTAGGAACGAAAAACCGGGCCCCCGTTTCCGGTGGGACCCATTTAAGCGCGACACCGGGGGTAGGAATGCAAAAACGGGGGAAGGAAACAAAAAAACGGGCCCCCGTTTCCGGGGGGACCCAATTAAGCGCGACACCGGGGGTAGGAACTAAAAAATTGGGGTAGAAACCAAAAAAACGGGCCCCCGTTTCTGGGGGGACCCATTTAAGCACGACACAGGGGGTAGGAACCAAAAAACGGGGGTAGGAACTAAAAAACCGGGCCCCCGTTTCCGGGGGGACCCATTTAAGCGCGACACCGGGGGTAGGAACTAAAAACCGGGGGTAGGAACCAAAAAACCGGGCCCCCGTTTCCGGGGGGACCCATTTAAGCGCGACACCGGGGGTAGGAACCAAAAAACGGTGGTAGGAACCATTTAGCGGGCCCCCGTTTCCGGGGGGACCCATTTAAGCGCGACACCGCGGGTAGGAACCAAAAAATGGGGGTAGGAACCATTTACCGGGCCCCCGTTTCCTGGGGGACCCATTTAAGCGCGGCACCGAGGGTAGAAACCAAAAAACGGGGGTAGGAACCAAAAAAACGGGCCCCGCTTTCCGGTGGAACCCATTTAAGCGCGAGACCCGGGGTAGGAAAAAAAAACGGGGATAGGAACCAAAAAACCGGGCCCCCGTTTCCGGGGGGACCCATTGAAGCGCGACACCGGGGGTAGGAACCAAAAAACTGGGGTAGGAACCAAAAAACCGGGCCCCTGTTTCCGGGGGGACCCATTTAAGCGCGACACCGGGGGTAGGAACCAAAAAACGGGGGTAGGAACCAAAATACCGGGCCCCAGTTTCCGGGGGGACCCATTTAAGCGAGACACCGGGGGTAGGAACCAAAAAACTGGGGTAGGAACCAAAAAACCGGGCCCCCGTTTCCGGAGGACCCATTTAAGCGCGACACCGGGGGTAGGAACCAAAAAACGGTGGTAGGAACCATTTAGCGGGCCCCCGTTTCCGGGGGGACCCATTTAAGCATGACACAGGGGGTAGGAACCAAAAAACGGGGGTAGGAACTAAAAAACCGGGCCCCCGTTTCCGGGGGGACCCATTTAAGCGCGACACCGGGGGTAGGAACCAAAAAACGGGGGTAGGAACCAAAAAACCGGGCCCCCGTTTCCGGGGGGACCCATTTAAGCGCGACACCGGGGGTAGGAACCAAAAAATGGGGGTAGGAAACAAAAAACCGGGCCCCCGTTTCCGGGGGGACCCATTTAAGCGCGACACCGGGGGTGGGGACCAAAAAACAGGGGTAAGAACCAAAAACCGGGCCCCCGTTTCCGGGGGGACCCATTTAAGCGCGACACCGCGTGTAGGAACCAAAAAATGGGGGTAGGAACCATTTACCGGGCCCCCGTTTCCGGGGGGACCCATTTAAGCGCGGCACCGGGGGTAGAAACCAAAAAACGGGGGTAGGAACCAAAAAAAAGGGCCCCGCTTTCCGGTGGGACCCATTTAAGCGCGAGACCCGGGGTAGGAAAAAAAAACGGGGATAGGAACCAAAAAACCGGGCCCCCGTTTCCGGGGGGACCCATTTAAGCGAGACACCGGGGGTAGGAACCAAAAAACTGGGGTAGGAACCAAAAAACAGGGCCCCCGTTTCCGGGGGGACCCATTTAAGCGCGACACCGGGGGTAGGAACCAAAAAACGGGGGTAGGAAACAAAAAACCGGGCCCCCGTTTCCGGGGGGACCCATTTAAGCGCGACACCGGATGTAGGATCCAAAAAACTGGGGTAGGAACCAAAAAACAGGGCCCCCGTTTCCGGGGGGACCCATTTAAGCGCGACACCGGGGGTAGGAACCAAAAAACGGGGGTAGGAACAAAAAACCGGGCTCCCGTTTCCGGGGGGACCCATTTAAGCGCGACACCGGGGGTAGGAACCAAAAAATGGGGGTAGAAACCAAAAAACCGGGGCCCCGTTTCCGTGGGGACCCATTTAAGCGCGACACCGGGGGTAGGAACCAAAAAATGGGGGTAGGAACAAAAAACCGGGCCCCCGTTTCCGGGGGGACCCATTTAAGCGCGACACCGGGGGTAGGAACCAAAAAATGGGGGTAGAAACCAAAAAACCGGGCCACCGTTTCTGGGGGGACCCATTTAAGCACGACACAGGGGGTAGGAACCAAAAATCGGGGGTAGGAACTAAAAAACCGGGCCCCCGTTTCCGGGGGGACCCATTTAAGCGCGACACCGGGGGTAGGAACCAAAAAATGGGGGTAGGAACCAAAAAACCGGGCCCCCGTTTCCGGGGGGACCCATTTAAGCGCGACACCGGGGGTAGGAACCAAAAAACGGGGGTAGGAAACAAAAAACCGGGCCCCCGTTTCCGGGGGGACCCATTTAAGCGCGACACCGGGGGTAGGGACCAAAAAACAGGGGTAAGAACCAAAAACCGGGCCCCCGTTTCCGGGGGGACCCATTTAAGCGCGACACCGCGTGTAGGAACCAAAAAATGGGGGTAGGAACCATTTACCGGGCCCCCGTTTCCGGGGGGACCCATTTAAGCGCGGCACCGGGGGTAGAAACCAAAAAACGGGGGTAGGAACCAAAAAAAAGGGCCCCGCTTTCCGGTGGGACCCATTTAAGCGCGAGACCCGGGGTAGGAAAAAAAAACGGGGATAGGAACCAAAAAACCGGGCCCCCGTTTCCGGGGGGACCCATTTAAGCGAGACACCGGGGGTAGGAACCAAAAAACTGGGGTAGGAACCAAAAAACAGGGCCCCCGTTTCCGGGGGGACCCATTTAAGCGCGACACCGGGGGTAGGAACCAAAAAACGGGGGTAGGAAACAAAAAACCGGGCCCCCGTTTCCGGGGGGACCCATTTAAGCGCGACACCGGATGTAGGATCCAAAAAACTGGGGTAGGAACCAAAAAACAGGGCCCCCGTTTCCGGGGGGACCCATTTAAGCGCGACACCGGGGGTAGGAACCAAAAAACGGGGGTAGGAACAAAAAACCGGGCTCCCGTTTCCGGGGGGACCCATTTAAGCGCGACACCGGGGGTAGGAACCAAAAAATGGGGGTAGAAACCAAAAAACCGGGGCCCCGTTTCCGTGGGGACCCATTTAAGCGCGACACCGGGGGTAGGAACCAAAAAATGGGGGTAGGAACAAAAAACCGGGCCCCCGTTTCCGGGGGGACCCATTTAAGCGCGACACCGGGGGTAGGAACCAAAAAATGGGGGTAGAAACCAAAAAACCGGGCCACCGTTTCTGGGGGGACCCATTTAAGCACGACACAGGGGGTAGGAACCAAAAATCGGGGGTAGGAACTAAAAAACCGGGCCCCCGTTTCCGGGGGGACCCATTTAAGCGCGACACCGGGGGTAGGAACTAAAAACCGGGGGTAGGAACCAAAAAACCGGGCCCCCGTTTCTGGGGGGACCCATTTAAGCGCGACACCGGGGGTAGGAACCAAAAAACGGGGGTAGGAAACAAAAAACCGGGCCCCCGTTTCCGGGGGGACCCATTTAAGCGCGACACCGGGGGTAGGGACCAAAAAACAGGGGTAAGAACCAAAAACCGGGCCCCCGTGTCCGGGGGGACCCATTTAAGCGCGACACCGCGGGTAGGAACCAAAAAATGGGGGTAGGAACCATTTACCGGGCCCCCGTTTCCGGGGGGACCCATTTAAGCGCGGCACCGGGGGTAGAAACCAAAAAACGGGGGTAGGAACCAAAAAAACGGGCCCCGCTTTCCGGTGGGACCCATTTAAGCGCGAGACCCGGGGTAGGAAAAAAAAACGGGGATAGGAACCAAAAAACCGGGCCCCCGTTTCCGGGGGGACCCATTTAAGCACGACACAGGGGGTAGGAACCAAAAAACGGGGGTAGGAACTAAAAAACCGGGCCCCCGTTTCCGGGGGGACCCATTTAAGCGCGACACCGGGGGTAGGAACCAAAAAACGGGGGTAGGAACCAAAAAACCGGGCCCCCGTTTCCGGGGGGACCCATTTAAGCGCGACACCGGGGGTAGGAACCAAAAAACGGGGGTAGGAAACAAAAAACCGGGCCCCCGTTTCCGGGGGGACCCATTTAAGCGCGACACCGGGGGTAGGGACCAAAAAACAGGGGTAAGAACCAAAAACCGGGCCCCCGTTTCCGGGGGGACCCATTTAAGCGCGACACCGTGGGTAGGAACCAAAAAATGGGGGTAGGAACCATTTACCGGGCCCCCGTTTCCGGGGGGACCCATTTAAGCGCGGCACCGGGGGTAGAAACCAAAAAACGGGGGTAGGAACCAAAAAAACGGGCCCCGCTTTCCGGTGGGACCCATTTAAGCGCGAGACCCGGGGTAGGAAAAAAAAACGGGGATAGGAACCAAAAAACCGGGCCCCCGTTTCCGGGGGGACCCATTGAAGCGCGACACCGGGGGTAGGAACCAAAAAACTGGGGTAGGAACCAAAAAACCGGGCCCCTGTTTCCGGGGGGACCCATTTAAGCGCGACACCGGGGGTAGGAACCAAAAAACGGGGGTAGGAACCAAAAAACCGGGCCCCAGTTTCCGGGGGGACCCATTTAAGCGAGACACCGGGGGTAGGAACCAAAAAACGGGGGTAGGAACCAAAAAACCGGGCCCCCGTTTCCGGGGGGACCCATTTAAGCGCGACACCGGGGGTAGGAACCAAAAAACGGGGGTAGGAAACAAAAAACCGGGCCCCCGTTTCCGGGGGACCCATTTAAGCGCGACACCGGGGGTAGGAACCAAAAAACGGGGGTAGGACCAAAAAACCGGGCTCCCGTTTCCGGGGGACCCATTTAAGCACGACACCGGGGGTAGGAACCAAAAAATGGGGGTAGGAACAAAAAACCGGGCTCCCGTTTCCGGGGGACCCATTTAAGCGCGACACCGGGGGTAGGAACCAAAAAACGGTGGTAGGAACCATTTAGCGGGCCCCAGTTTCCGGGGGGACCCATTTAAGCACGACACTGGGTGTAGGAACCAAAAAACGGGGGTAAGAACGAAAAACCGGACCCCTGTTTCCGGGGGGACCCATTTAAGCGCGACACCGGGGGTAGGAACCAAAAAATGGAGGTAGAAACCAAAAAAACGGGCCCCCGTTTCTGGGGGGACCCATATAAGCACGACACAGGGGGTAGGAACCAAAAAACGGGGGTAGGAACTAAAAAACCGGGCCCCCGTTTCCGGGGGGACCCATTTAAGCGCGACACCGGGGGTAGGAACCAAAAAATGGAGGTAGAAACCAAAAAAACGGGCCCCCGTTTCTGGGGGGAGCCATTTAAGCACGACACAGGGGGTAGGAACCAAAAAACAGGGGTAGGAACTAAAAAACCGGGCCCCCGTTTCCGGGGGGACCCATTTAAGCGCGACACCGGGGGTAGGAACCAAAAAACGGGGGTAGGAAACAAAAAACCGCGCCCCAGTTTCCGGGGGGACCCATTTAAGAGC
>NW_026775331.1:0-51816 GCF_030867095.1 Alligator mississippiensis | reverse complement strand
ACTTGAAATAAATTAAGAAATGCTACGTCGGAGAATGCGTTTCTGACAGTATGGCAGCATAGGTTTTGCGTATATTTTGAAAACTGGGTATTTTTGGTAATGTTTTCCCTTATTTGGAATATTTGATATAATTTTTCGTGATAGCTTGCCATGACTCATGAAAAAGCCAAGGAGGAAAAATTCCAAGAATGTATTTTTTTAGCATTTCTAGTATTCTTGGGATTTCCTTCATTTTTTGGCATATTCGCAATAGTTCACATACCTGGCGTGCTGATAATTACAAAATTCCATAGGTCCAAGATTGTATTTCTAGCTTTTCTCGGATGAGAGAATTAATTTAATGTATGCCATTATGTGAATTTCCACGACAATTTGCATTTTTGGCATTATAGGCATTTTCGGCCTTCTGGCATCTTTGTCATCGTTGCCATGACAAGAGTTCAAAAAATTCTGGAATGCCCCATTATTTCAAAAGGCAAGAGTACATACGCCAAATATGTGAAGTATGGCGAATTTTCCAAAAATTTCGGACATACCAAGAATGCTAGAAATGCTAAAAACCGCTTTCTTGCTATTTTGTCATTCTTGGCGTTTTAAAAACTCACAGCATGCAGTTAAATTCAAGGATGCTAAATATGGAAATAATGCTAAAAATGCCAAGAACGCCAAGAAGCGCAAAAGTAGCAATAAAATGAATAGTCAACAAATTCGAAAATCTCAATCAGTCCATCATTGTCGCAGAAAGGTTTTTGCTGGTTTTTGTTTATTTTTCAGAATTTGGGAAATATTGGTACTGCTGCAATTTTCGGGAAAGTTTTTCAAAAATTGCATTGATAACAATAAAAAGATGTCATGAAGGTCAAAACCCCACGAATATGAGAGAAATCTATCTCACGAAAGCCCAAATTTCAACCTCTCCCAATTGCCAATAGTACCAAAAATTGTAAAGTGTAGGAGGGGGGGAAAATGGCTAGAAAACATTTCTGCCGTTCGAAGCATTTTTGAGACAGGTGGGTTTTTGTTGTATTTTTGAATTTTTGACCTTCATTACATAATCTGTATCGTTATCAGGGCAATTATGAGAAAAAAATCCAGAAAATGCCAGGAGTTCAAATATTGCAAAATTCTTAAAAGTGAAACAACATGGAAGCCAAGTATGGAAGAAATTGACAAAAATGCCAAACGACAAGAAGCGCAAAAGTAAAAAATAAAAAAAAACTTTTGAAAAAGTTCGAAAATCTCAGTCACGCCATAAATATGGCCAGAAATGTCAGAAATGCATTGTTGGATTATTAGTATTTATATAATTGCTGGCTTGGGAGGCATGTGAAATATTGGAAGTAGCCCAATAATTTCAAAAATCCCGAGAATGCCAGACGTGCTAAAAAACGCACTCTTGGCAATTTTGCAATTCTTGGCGTTTCACTGCATGCAATCAGGTCTAAGCGGGTGAAAGATGCCAAATATGGAAAAAAAAAATGCCATATAAGCCAATAACGTCAAGTAGAGCAAAAAGACAAAAAAAAAAAAAAAAAACCCATTTAAAAAATTGAACCGCTCAATCACAGAAGAAATGAAAAGTAAGGCCGAACATATCATTTTTTCATTCTTCTGACTTGGAATTTTTGCAACTGTTGGAATTCTCGGAAAGTTTTTTTTCTACATCTTGCCATGATAACGATGCAGAAGGTGTCAAGAAAGTCAAAATCCCCTAAATACCAAAAAAACGCAAGCATGCCTGGAATGGCAGAAATGTAATCTTGCCATTTACGTTTTCCCCCCGAGCTTTGTAATTAACTGGCAAGTCGGGGTGTTTTGCAATTATTGGCTAGCCTTGATTTTTTCCGATTCTTGTCGTTGAAACGATGCAAAAGATGTCAAGAGCCCTGGAAACGCCTGTAATGTCAAAACAATGCCAAGATTCCACACAAGGATGGAAAAAAACCGAAGTATTCAAAAAAATTAAAAAAATTCCAATTGTGCCAGAAATATAATAAAACTCATTCTTAGACTTTTTGCATTTTTGGAATTGCTGATACTGTAAGAATGGGAAATAAAGTGTCAAGCATGTCAAATATGGAATTAAATTCCAAAAAATGCCAGTAAGGCCAAGTAGCGCAAATCGGATAATTTTAGTATGCAAAGATTCCGAAAAACTCAATCATACCAGAAATGTCAAATAATGCATAGCTCTCATTTTTGTAATAGTTCAGACTTTTGTAATATTTTTCTACTGGAATTTTCGGGAATTTGTTTTCAACCTTTTGGCGTGCTATCAATACGAAAGATATTTTTTGGCAAGAAGGCTAAAAATGCGAAAAAAAATCCAAAATTGCCAACAATACAAAGCCTGCTTAGAATTGTAAAAAAAAAAAAAAAAAAAAAATCATTCCTGCCATTTTCCTCGCTCTTCTTAATTATGGTAGTTTCGGATTTACTGTAATTGTCATACCAACGATAAAAAAAGATATCAAGAATGCGGAAAACGCCTACTCTGCCGAAATCGTACGCAAATGACAATAAACGGAAAAATGAAGAGAATGCCAATTATTCGAAAAATTCAAAATATCTATCGTATGAGGAATGTCTCTGGAATTTTTGTAATTATCAGCACGCCAAGTATGCGAAGAATTGCAAACCTGCCAATCCCAAGAAAGCTAGAAATGCTAATAAGAAACCGCATTCTTAACATTTTGTCATTCTTCGCGATTTTATAACTCACGGCATCCGATTACTGTAATCTAGTTCAAGGATGCAAAGTATTGAAAATAACACTAAAAATGCCAAAAACGCCAAGCAGCACAAAAATGGGAAAAGGAAAAAAAAATATTCACAAATTACGAAAAAATCTCTATCAGTCCACAAACGTGAAAAAATATATTGCTGTTTTTTCTTGTCATTCTTCAGACTTTTGGAATTATTGGTACTGCTGCAATGTACTGGAACTCAAGTTCATGCCATGATAAGGCTAAAAAGCTGTCAAGAAGGTCAAAAAAACCAAAAAAAGCCAAAGTATCTCAAGAACGACTGGAATAGCAAAAATGTATTCTTGCCATTTTCGCCCTTCTTCCAAACGCTGTAATTATTGCAATTACTGGTATATTGGGGGGTTTTGAAATAAAGGACAAACTCAGAAGATTTTCGAATTCGTATCATGGCAACTGTGAAAAAAAAATGGCAAAAAGACCGAAAACGCCTTAAGTTTAAAAAAGGTTAAAAAAATGCGAAGATTCCCAAAAAGGATGAAAATGTCAAGTATTCAAAAAATTCAAAAAGTCCTGTACTGCCATACATCTGAGAAACAGATTCTTGGAGTTTTTTTGAATTTTTGGAATTCTTGGCATGTTTAAACATGAGACATAGTCAAGAGGCCCAAGACTTTCGGAAAGCCGAAGAATGCTATCAATGCTAAAAAGAACCCGCATTCTTGGCATTTTTTTGTCCTTCTTGGTGTTTTTATGCATCAAGGCATGCAATCAAGACACACTATAACAAACATGCCAAATATGAAAAAAAATGTCAAAATGCCAATAACGCCAGGGTGCACAAAATAAGACAAAATATGATAATTATACAAAAAGTTGAAAATTTCAATCACGCAAGAAATGTAAGAATGCATCAGGTTTCTTTCCTCATTCTTCCCACTTGCGGAATTATTGCTATTCCTTTAATTTTCGGAATCTTTTTTCTACTTCTTGCCATAATAACTACAGAAAACATGTCAAAAATTCGAAAAACATGAAATATACAAAAAAAATGCCCAAAATCTCAAGAACGCCTAGAATGGTAAAAAAGGTAGTTTTGACATTTTCCTCAATCTACCGAATAATGGAATTCTTGGACTTAGTGCCATTTTCGGGGGGTTTTAAGTTTTGGGGATTTTTTGCAGTTTTTCAATTCTTTCATGTTAACGATGAAAATGATACCAAGAAGGCTGAAAACCACTATAATGTCAACTAAGCAACAAATGCCAAGAAGTATAAATTTTCAAAATTTATGCAAGACCTATCTTGCGACAATGTCAGAAACGCATCCTTGGACCTAGAATGTTTTCTTTCCACGGAAGTATGCAAATTTTTCAAAGTATTCGAATAATATGGAAAAATACCCCCAAAAAACCTAGGAATGTTAAAATATACATTCTTGGCATTTTTATAATTCTTGGTGCTTTTGTGTGTCAAGGCATGCGATTGAACGTACATTATGTCAAAGATGCCAAATATAGAAAGAAGTGGCAGAAAAGCCAAAAACGGCAAGAAGTGCAACAGTGAAAAAAAATAACTATTCAAAAAAGTCGAATAATCTCAATCAGGCCTGAAATGGCAGAAAGGCATTCTTGGCGCTTGGACATTTTTATCCTCGTTGGCAAAGCAAGTATGCGAAATATTCAAAGTAGCCCAAAATTTTCGAAAATCCTAAGTATGCCATAAATGTGAAAAAAAAAGCATTCTTGGGGGTTTTTTTTTTGTCGTTCTTGCCGTTTTTGTGTGTCATGGCATGCAATCAAGACAAATTGTGTCAAACGTGCCTTAGATGGGAAAGAGCCAAAAGATCCTGTAAGGCCAAGTAGACCAAAAACGAAAATAAAAAGATGTATATTCAATAAATTGAAAATAGCAATTTTGCATGAAATGTAAAATAATGCATTACTTGTCATTCTTGTCCTTTGCAAGACTTTCCGAATTAATGGTGAGCCAAGCTATTTTTGGAGATTTTTTTCCCACTGCTAGCCATGATAAGGATAGAAAAGATTTCAGGAAGGCCAAAAATGCCAAATATCTCAAGAATTGTAAAAACAGGGAAAAAATTAATATGGACAGTTCCTCACTCTTCCGAATTTTGGAATTGTGGGAATTAGAGGCATCTTACAGGGATTTTAAGTTTAGGGATTTCTGAATAGCTGTCATACAAACAATGGAAAAGATGCCAGGAAGGCTGAAAACACTTAATACCAAAAACGCACCAAATGCCAAAATTTGAAAAAAGAGACAATGCAAAACATTCGGAATTTAAAAAAAAAAATTATCAATAAGAGAAAACTCAGCAATGCATTGCTAAACCAAGAACTTTTGCTATTATTGGCGTTCTCATCTGTCACGGCAAGAAATCAAGGAAAAGGGTGTAAAATATTGTAAATATGTGAAAAAACCCCCAATTATGATGGTACTCCAAGTAGTGCAAAATAAAAAAAGGTATAAATCTAAAAATGATTGGAAAAGCTCAATCACGCCATAAACGTGAAAATAAGGGAAAAATATCAAAATTCCCTTTAGAATGATAAAAAGTTTGTAACTCATGAAATTTATGGAAATTCGACTCATTCCAATCATAAAAAATTGACATAATGGGAGCAAAAGATTAAAATGACAAAAAGTACGAAAAAGCCAGTAATTTCAATTGAGTTTAAATGACAAGCCAGGAAACAACGCCCCGAATATGCGAATCCTAACCCCGTTTTTTGGTTCCTACCCCCGGTGTCGCGCTTAAATGGGTCCCCCCGGAAACGGGGGCCCGTTTTTTTGGTTCCTACCCCTGTTTTTTGGTTCCTACCCCCGGTGTCGCGCTTAAATGGGTCCCCCCGGAAACGGGGGCCCGTTTTAATGGTTCCTACCCCCGTTTTTTGGTTCCTACCCCCCGTGTCGCGCTTAAATGGGTCCCCCCGGAAACGGGGGCCCATTTTTTTGGTTGCTACCCCCCTTTTTTGGTTCCTACCCCCGGTGTCGCGCTGAAATGGGTCCCCCCGGAAACGGGGGCCCGTTTTAATGGTTCCTACCCCCGTTTTTTGGTTCCTACCCCCGGTGTCGCGCTTAAATGGGTCCCCCTGGAAACGGGGGCCCATTTTTTTGGTTCCTACCCCCCTTTTTTGGTTCCTACCCCGGTGTCGCGCTTAAATGGGTCCCCCCGGAAACGGGGGCCCTTTTTTTTGGTTCCTACCCCCGTTTTTTGGTTCCTACCCCCGATGTCGCGCTTAAATGGGTCCCAACAGAAACGGGGGCCCGTGTTTTTGGTTCCTACCCCCGTTTTTTGGTTCCTACCCCCGGTGTTGCGCTTAAATGGGTCCCCCCCGGAAACGGGGGCCCGTGTTTTTGGTTCCTACCCCCGTTTTTAGGTTCCTACCCCCGGTGTCGCGCTTAAATGGGTCCCCCCGGAAACGGGGGCCCGTGTTTTTGGTTCCTACCCCCGTTTTTTGGTTCCTACCCCCGGTGTCGCGCTTAAATGGGTCCCCCCGGAAACGGGGGCCCATTTTTTTGGTTCCTACCCCGCTTTTTTGGTTCCTACCCCGGTGTCGCGCTTAAATGGGTCCCCCCGGAAACGGGAGCCCTTTTTTTTGGTTCCTACCCCCGTTTTTTGGTTCCTACCCCCGGTGTCGCGCTTAAATGGGTCCCAACAGAAACGGGGGCCCGTGTTTTTGGTTCCTACCCCCGTTTTTTGGTTCCTACCCCCGGTGTTGCGCTTAAATGGGTCCCCCGGAAACGGGGGCCCGTGTTTTTGGTTCCTACCCCCGTTTTTAGGTTCCTACCCCCGGTGTCGCGCTTAAATGGGTCCCCCCGGAAATGGGGGCCCGTGTTTTTGGTTCCTACCCCCGTTTTTTGGTTCCTACCCCCGGTGTCGCGCTTAAATGGGTCCCCCCGGAAACGGGGGCCCGTTTTTTTGGTTCCTACCCCCGTTTTTTGGTTCCTACCCCCGGTGTCGCGCTTAAATGGGTCCCCCCGGAAACGGGGGCCCGTTTTTTTTGGTTCCTACCCCCGTTTTTGGTTCCTACCCCCGGTGTCGCAATTAAATGGGTCCCCCCGGAAACGGGGGACGGTTTTTTTGGTTCCTACCCCCGTTTTTTGGTTCCTACCCCCGGTGTCGCGCTTAAATGGGTCCCCCTGAAACGGGGGCACGTTGTTTTGGTTCCTACCCCCGTTTTTTGGTTCCTACCCCCGGTGTCGCGCTTAAATGGGTCCCCCCGGAAACGGGGGCCGGTTTTTTTGGTTCCTACCCCCGTTTTTTGGTTCCTACCCCCGGTGTCGCGCTTAAATGGGTCCCCCCGGAAACGGGGGCCCGTTTTTTTGGTTCCTACCCCCGTTTTTTGGTTCCTACCCCCGGTGTCGCGCTTAAATGGGTCCCCCCGGAAACGGGGGCCGGTTTTTTTGGTTCCTACCCCCGTTTTTTGGTTCCTACCCCCGGTGTCGCGCTTAAATGGGTCCCCCCGGAAACGGGGGCCCGTTTTTTTGGTTCCTACCCCCGTTTTTTGGTTCCTACCCCCGGTGTCGCGCTTAAATGGGTCCCCCCGGAAAGGGGGGCCCGTTTTTTTGCTTCCTACCCCCGTTTTTTGGTTCCTACCCCCGGTGTCGCGCTTAAATGGGTCCCCCCGGAAACGGGGGCCCGTTTTTTTGGTTCCTACCCCCGTTTTTTGGTTCCTACCCCCAGTGTCGCGCTTAAATGGTTCCCCCCGGAAACGGGGGCCCGTTTTTTTGGTTCCTACCCCCGTTTTTTGGTTCCTACCCCCGGTGTCGCGCTTAAATGGGTCCCCCCGGAAACGGGGGCCCGTTTTTTTGGTTCCAACCCCCGTTTTTTGGTTCCTACCCCCGGTGTCGCGCTTAAATGGGTCCCCCCGGAAACGGGGGCCCGTTTTTTTGGTTCCTACCCCCGTTTTTTGGTTCCTACCCCTGGTGTCGCGCTTAAATGGGTCCCCCCGGAAACGGAGGCAGGTTTTTTTGGTTCCTAGCCCCGTTTTTTGGTTCCTACCCCCGGTGTCGCGCTTAAATGGGTCTCCCCGGAAACGGGGGCCCGTTTTTTTGGTTCCTACCCCCGTTTTTTGGTTCCTACCCCCGGTTTCGCGCTTAAATGGGTCCCCCCGGAAACGGGGGCCCATTTTTTTGGTTCCTACCCCCGTTTTTTGGTTCCTACCCCCGGTGTCGCGCTTAAATGGGTCCCCCCGGAAACGGGGGCCCGTTTTTTTGGTTTCTACCCCCGTTTTTTGGTTCCTACTTCCGGTGTCGCGCTTAAATGGGTTCCCCCGGAAACGGGGGCCGGTTTTTTTTGGTTCCTACCCCCGTTTTTTGGTTCCTACCCCTGGTGTCGCGCTTAAATGGGTCCCCCCGGAAACGGGGGCCGGTTTTTTTGGTTCCTACCCCCGTTTTTTGGTTCCTACCCCCGGTGTCGCGCTTAAATGGGTCCCCCTGAAACGGGGGCACGTTGTTTTGGTTCCTACCCCCGTTTTTTGGTTCCTACCCCCGGTGTCGCGCTTAAATGGT
This sequence comes from Alligator mississippiensis, assembly GCF_030867095.1. NCBI lineage: Eukaryota > Metazoa > Chordata > Crocodylia > Alligatoridae > Alligator > Alligator mississippiensis. Next base: position 43,573 of record NW_026775331.1, on the reverse strand, counting down.
TCCCCCCGGAAACGGGGGCCGGTTTTTTTTGGTTCCTACCTCCGTTTTTTGGTTCCTACCCCCGGTGTCGCGCTTAAATGGGTCCCCCCGGAAACGGGGGCCCGTTTTTTTGGTTCCTACCCCCGTTTTTTGGTTCCTACCCCCGGTGTCGCGCTTAAATGGGTCCCCCCGGAAACGGGGGCCCGTTTTTTTGCTTCCTACCCCCGTTTTTTGGTTCCTACCCCCGGTGTCGCGCTTAAATGGGTCCCCCCGGAAACGGGGGCCCGTTTTTTTGGTTCCTACCCCCGTTTTTTGGTTCCTACCCCCGGTGTCGCGCTTAAATGGGTCCCCCCGGAAACGGGGGCCCGTTTTTTTGGTTCCAACCCCCGTTTTTTGGTTCCTACCCCCGGTGTCGCGCTTAAATGGGTCCCCCCGGAAACGGGGGCCCGTTTTTTTGGTTCCTACCCCCGTTTTTTGGTTCCTACCCCTGGTGTCGCGCTTAAATGGGTCCCCCCGGAAACGGAGGCAGGTTTTTTTGGTTCCTAGCCCCGTTTTTTGGTTCCTACCCCCGGTGTCGCGCTTAAATGGGTCTCCCCGGAAACGGGGGCCCGTTTTTTTGGTTCCTACCCCCGTTTTTTGGTTCCTACCCCCGGTTTCGCGCTTAAATGGGTCCCCCCGGAAACGGGGGCCCATTTTTTTGGTTCCTACCCCCGTTTTTTGGTTCCTACCCCCGGTGTCGCGCTTAAATGGGTCCCCCCGGAAACGGGGGCCCGTTTTTTTGGTTTCTACCCCCGTTTTTTGGTTCCTACTTCCGGTGTCGCGCTTAAATGGGTTCCCCCGGAAACGGGGGCCGGTTTTTTTGGTTCCTACCCCCGTTTTTTGGTTCCTACCCCTGGTGTCGCGCTTAAATGGGTCCCCCCGGAAACGGGGGCCGGTTTTTTTGGTTCCTACCCCCGTTTTTTGGTTCCTACCCCCGGTGTCGCGCTTAAATGGGTCCCCCCGGAAACGGGGGCCCGTTTTTTTGGTTCCTACCCCCGTTTTTTGGTTCCTACCCCCGGTTTCGCGCTTAAATGGGTCCCCCCGGAAACGGGGGCCCATTTTTTTGGTTCCTACCCCCGTTTTTTGGTTCCTACCCCCGGTGTCGCGTTTAAATGGGTCCCCCCGGAAACGGGGGCCCGTTTTTTTGGTTCCTACCCCCGTTTTTTGGTTCCTACCCCCGGTGTCGCGCTTAAATGGGTCCCCCCGGAAACGGGGGCCCGTTTTTTTGGTTCCTACCCCCGTTTTTTGGTTCCTACCCCCGGTGTCGCGCTTAAATGGGTCTCCCCGGAAACGGGGGCCCGTTTTTTTTGGTTCCTACCCCCGTTTTATGGTTCCTACCCCCGGTGTCGCGCTTAAATGGGTCCCCCCGGAAACGGGGGCCCGTTTTTTTGGTTCCTACCCCCGTTTTTTGGTTCCTACCCCCGGTGTCGCGCTTAAATGGGTCCCCCTGAAACGGGGGCCCGTTGTTTTGGTTCCTACCCCCGTTTTTTGGTTCCTACCCCCGGTGTCGTGCTTAAATGGGTCCCCCCGGAAACGGGGGCTGGTTTTTTTGGTTCCTACCCCCGTTTTTTGGTTCCTACCCCCGGTGTCGCGCTTAAATGGGTCCCCCCGGAAACGGGGGCCCGTTTTTTTGGTTCCTACCCCCGTTTTTTGGTTCCTACCCCCGTTTTTTGGTTCCTACCCCTGGTGTCGCGCTTAAATGGGTCCCCCCGGAAACGGGGGCCGGTTTTTTTGGTTCCTAGCCCCGTTTTTTGGTTCCTACCCCCGGTGTCGCGCTTAAATGGGTCCCCCCGGAAACGGGGGCCCGTTTTTTTGGTTCCTACCCCCGTTTTTTGGTTCCTACCCCCGGTGTCGCGCTTAAATGGGTCCCCCCGGAAACGGGGGCCCGTTTTTTTTGGTTCCTACCCCCGTTTTTTGGTTCCAACCCCCGGTGTCGCGATTAAATGGGTCCCCCCGGAAACGGGGGCCCGTTTTTTTGGTTCCTACCCCCGTTTTTTGGTTCCTACCCCCGGTGTCGCGCTTAAATGGGTCCCCCCGGAAACGGGGGCCCGTTTTTTTGGTTCCTACCCCCCTTTCTTGGTTCCTACCCCCGGTGTCGCGCTTAAATGGGTCCTCCTGGAAACGGGGGCCCGTTTTTTTGGTTCCTACCCCCGTTTTTTGGTTCCTACCCCCGGTGTCGCGCTTAAATGGGTCCCCCCGGAAACGGGGGCCCGTTTTTTTGGTTCCTACCCCCGTTTTTTGGTTCCTACTCCCGGTGTCGCGCTTAAATGGGTCCCCCCGGAAACGGGGGCCCGTTTTTTTGGTTCCTACCCCCGTTTTTTGGTTCCTACCCCCGGTGTCGCGCTTAAATGGGTCCCCCCGGAAACGGGGGCCCGTTTTTTTGGTTCCTACCCCCGTTTTTTGGTTCCTACCCCCGGTGTCGCGCTTAAATGGGTCCCCCCGGAAACTGGGGCCCGTTTTTTTGGTTCCTACCCCCGTTTTTGGTTCCTACCCCCGGTGTCGCAATTAAATGGGTCCCCCCGGAAACGGGGGACGGTTTTTTTGGTTCCTACCCCCGTTTTTTGGTTCCTACCCCCGGTGTCGCGCTTAAATGGGTCCCCCTGAAACGGGGGCACGTTGTTTTGGTTCCTACCCCCGTTTTTTGGTTCCTACCCCCGGTGTCGCGCTTAAATGGGTCCCCCCGGAAACGGGGGCCGGTTTTTTTGGTTCCTACCCCCGTTTTTTGGTTCCTACCCCCGGTGTCGCGCTTAAATGGGTCCCCCCGGAAACGGGGGCCCGTTTTTTTGGTTCCTACCCCCGTTTTTTGGTTCCTACCCCCGGTGTCGCGCTTAAATGGGTCCCCCCGGAAACGGGGGCCGGTTTTTTTGGTTCCTACCCCCGTTTTTTGGTTCCTACCCCCGGTGTCGCGCTTAAATGGGTCCCCCCGGAAACGGGGGCCCGTTTTTTTGGTTCCTACCCCCGTTTTTTGGTTCCTACCCCCGGTGTCGCGCTTAAATGGGTCCCCCCGGAAACGGGGGCCCGTTTTTTTGCTTCCTACCCCCGTTTTTTGGTTCCTACCCCCGGTGTCGCGCTTAAATGGGTCCCCCCGGAAACGGGGGCCCGTTTTTTTGGTTCCTACCCCCGTTTTTTGGTTCCTACCCCCAGTGTCGCGCTTAAATGGTTCCCCCCGGAAACGGGGGCCCGTTTTTTTGGTTCCTACCCCCGTTTTTTGGTTCCTACCCCCGGTGTCGCGCTTAAATGGGTCCCCCCGGAAACGGGGGCCCGTTTTTTTGGTTCCAACCCCCGTTTTTTGGTTCCTACCCCCGGTGTCGCGCTTAAATGGGTCCCCCCGGAAACGGGGGCCCGTTTTTTTGGTTCCTACCCCCGTTTTTTGGTTCCTACCCCTGGTGTCGCGCTTAAATGGGTCCCCCCGGAAACGGAGGCAGGTTTTTTTGGTTCCTAGCCCCGTTTTTTGGTTCCTACCCCCGGTGTCGCGCTTAAATGGGTCTCCCCGGAAACGGGGGCCCGTTTTTTTGGTTCCTACCCCCGTTTTTTGGTTCCTACCCCCGGTTTCGCGCTTAAATGGGTCCCCCCGGAAACGGGGGCCCATTTTTTTGGTTCCTACCCCCGTTTTTTGGTTCCTACCCCCGGTGTCGCGCTTAAATGGGTCCCCCCGGAAACGGGGGCCCGTTTTTTTGGTTTCTACCCCCGTTTTTTGGTTCCTACTTCCGGTGTCGCGCTTAAATGGGTTCCCCCGGAAACGGGGGCCGGTTTTTTTGGTTCCTACCCCCGTTTTTTGGTTCCTACCCCTGGTGTCGCGCTTAAATGGGTCCCCCCGGAAACGGGGGCCGGTTTTTTTGGTTCCTACCCCCGTTTTTTGGTTCCTACCCCCGGTGTCGCGCTTAAATGGGTCCCCCCGGAAACGGGGGCCCGTTTTTTTGGTTCCTACCCCCGTTTTTTGGTTCCTACCCCCGGTTCCGCGCTTAAATGGGTCCCCCCGGAAACGGGGGCCCATTTTTTTGGTTCCTACCCCCGTTTTTTGGTTCCTACCCCCGGTGTCGCGTTTAAATGGGTCCCCCCGGAAACGGGGGCCCGTTTTTTTGGTTCCTACCCCCGTTTTTTGGTTCCTACCCCCGGTGTCGCGCTTAAATGGGTCCCCCCGGAAACGGGGGCCCGTTTTTTTGGTTCCTACCCCCGTTTTTTGGTTCCTACCCCCGGTGTCGCGCTTAAATGGGTCTCCCCGGAAACGGGGGCCCGTTTTTTTGGTTCCTACCCCCGTTTTATGGTTCCTACCCCCGGTGTCGCGCTTAAATGGGTCCCCCCGGAAACGGGGGCCCGTTTTTTTGGTTCCTACCCCCGTTTTTTGGTTCCTACCCCCGGTGTCGCGCTTAAATGGGTCCCCCTGAAACGGGGGCCCGTTGTTTTGGTTCCTACCCCCGTTTTTTGGTTCCTACCCCCGGTGTCGTGCTTAAATGCGTCCCCCCGGAAACGGGGGCCGGTTTTTTTGGTTCCTACCCCCGTTTTTTGGTTCCTACCCCCGGTGTCGCGCTTAAATGGGTCCCCCCGGAAACGGGGGCCCGTTTTTTTGGTTCCTACCCCCGTTTTTTGGTTCCTACCCCCGTTTTTTGGTTCCTACCCCTGGTGTCGCGCTTAAATGGGTCCCCCCGGAAACGGGGGCCGGTTTTTTTGGTTCCTAGCCCCGTTTTTTGGTTCCTACCCCCGGTGTCGCGCTTAAATGGGTCCCCCTGAAACGGGGGCCCGTTGTTTTGGTTCCTACCCCCGTTTTTTGGTTCCTACCCCCGGTGTCGCGCTTAAATGGGTCCCCCCGGAAACGGGGGCCGGTTTTTTTGGTTCCTACCTCCGTTTTTTGGTTCCTACCCCCGGTGTCGCGCTTAAATGGGTCCCCCCGGAAACGGGGGCCCGTTTTTTTGGTTCCTACCCCCGTTTTTTGGTTCCTACCCCCGGTGTCGCGCTTAAATGGGTCCCCCCGGAAACGGGGGCCCGTTTTTTTGCTTCCTACCCCCGTTTTTTGGTTCCTACCCCCGGTGTCGCGCTTAAATGGGTCCCCCCGGAAACGGGGGCCCGTTTTTTTGGTTCCTACCCCCGTTTTTTGGTTCCTACCCCCGGTGTCGCGCTTAAATGGGTCCCCCCGGAAACGGGGGCCCGTTTTTTTGGTTCCAACCCCCGTTTTTTGGTTCCTACCCCCGGTGTCGCGCTTAAATGGGTCCCCCCGGAAACGGGGGCCCGTTTTTTTGGTTCCTACCCCCGTTTTTTGGTTCCTACCCCTGGTGTCGCGCTTAAATGGGTCCCCCCGGAAACGGAGGCAGGTTTTTTTGGTTCCTAGCCCCGTTTTTTGGTTCCTACCCCCGGTGTCGCGCTTAAATGGGTCTCCCCGGAAACGGGGGCCCGTTTTTTTGGTTCCTACCCCCGTTTTTTGGTTCCTACCCCCGGTTTCGCGCTTAAATGGGTCCCCCCGGAAACGGGGGCCCATTTTTTTGGTTCCTACCCCCGTTTTTTGGTTCCTACCCCCGGTGTCGCGCTTAAATGGGTCCCCCCGGAAACGGGGGCCCGTTTTTTTGGTTTCTACCCCCGTTTTTTGGTTCCTACTTCCGGTGTCGCGCTTAAATGGGTTCCCCCGGAAACGGGGGCCGGTTTTTTTGGTTCCTACCCCCGTTTTTTGGTTCCTACCCCTGGTGTCGCGCTTAAATGGCTCCCCCCGGAAACGGGGGCCGGTTTTTTTGGTTCCTACCCCCGTTTTTTGGTTCCTACCCCCGGTGTCGCGCTTAAATGGGTCCCCCCGGAAACGGGGGCCCGTTTTTTTGGTTCCTACCCCCGTTTTTTGGTTCCTACCCCCGGTTTCGCGCTTAAATGGGTCCCCCCGGAAACGGGGGCCCATTTTTTTGGTTCCTACCCCCGTTTTTTGGTTCCTACCCCCGGTGTCGCGTTTAAATGGGTCCCCCCGGAAACGGGGGCCCGTTTTTTTGGTTCCTACCCCCGTTTTTTGGTTCCTACCCCCGGTGTCGCGCTTAAATGGGTCCCCCCGGAAACGGGGGCCCGTTTTTTTGGTTCCTACCCCCGTTTTTTGGTTCCTACCCCCGGTGTCGCGCTTAAATGGGTCTCCCCGGAAACGGGGGCCCGTTTTTTTGGTTCCTACCCCCGTTTTATGGTTCCTACCCCCGGTGTCGCGCTTAAATGGGTCCCCCCGGAAACGGGGGCCCGTTTTTTTGGTTCCTACCCCCGTTTTTTGGTTCCTACCCCCGGTGTCGCGCTTAAATGGGTCCCCCTGAAACGGGGGCCCGTTGTTTTGGTTCCTACCCCCGTTTTTTGGTTCCTACCCCCGGTGTCGTGCTTAAATGGGTCCCCCCGGAAACGGGGGCCGGTTTTTTTGGTTCCTACCCCCGTTTTTTGGTTCCTACCCCCGGTGTCGCGCTTAAATGGGTCCCCCCGGAAACGGGGGCCCGTTTTTTTGGTTCCTACCCCCGTTTTTTGGTTCCTACCCCCGTTTTTTGGTTCCTACCCCTGGTGTCGCGCTTAAATGGGTCCCCCCGGAAACGGGGGCCGGTTTTTTTGGTTCCTAGCCCCGTTTTTTGGTTCCTACCCCCGGTGTCGCGCTTAAATGGGTCCCCCCGGAAACGGGGGCCCGTTTTTTTGGTTCCTACCCCCGTTTTTTGGTTCCTACCCCCGGTGTCGCGCTTAAATGGGTCCCCCCGGAAACGGGGGCCCGTTTTTTTGGTTCCTACCCCCGTTTTTTGGTTCCAACCCCCGGTGTCGCGATTAAATGGGTCCCCCCGGAAACGGGGGCCCGTTTTTTTGGTTCCTACCCCCGTTTTTTGGTTCCTACCCCCGGTGTCGCGCTTAAATGGGTCCCCCCGGAAACGGGGGCCGGTTTTTTTGGTTCCTACCCCCCTTTCTTGGTTCCTACCCCCGGTGTCGCGCTTAAATGGGTCCTCCTGGAAACGGGGGCCCGTTTTTTTGGTTCCTACCCCCGTTTTTTGGTTCCTACCCCCGGTGTCGCGCTTAAATGGGTCCCCCCGGAAACGGGGGCCCGTTTTTTTGGTTCCTACCCCCGTTTTTTGGTTCCTACTCCCGGTGTCGCGCTTAAATGGGTCCCCCCGGAAACGGGGGCCCGTTTTTTTGGTTCCTACCCCCGTTTTTTGGTTCCTACCCCCGGTGTCGCGCTTAAATGGGTCCCCCCGGAAACGGGGGCCCGTTTTTTTGGTTCCTACCCCCGTTTTTTGGTTCCTACCCCCGGTGTCGCGCTTAAATGGGTCCCCCCGGAAACTGGGGCCCGTTTTTTTGGTTCCTACCCCCGTTTTTGGTTCCTACCCCCGGTGTCGCAATTAAATGGGTCCCCCCGGAAACGGGGGACGGTTTTTTTGGTTCCTACCCCCGTTTTTTGGTTCCTACCCCCGGTGTCGCGCTTAAATGGGTCCCCCTGAAACGGGGGCACGTTGTTTTGGTTCCTACCCCCGTTTTTTGGTTCCTACCCCCGGTGTCGCGCTTAAATGGGTCCCCCCGGAAACGGGGGCCGGTTTTTTTGGTTCCTACCCCCGTTTTTTGGTTCCTACCCCCGGTGTCGCGCTTAAATGGGTCCCCCCGGAAACGGGGGCCCGTTTTTTTGGTTCCTACCCCCGTTTTTTGGTTCCTACCCCCGGTGTCGCGCTTAAATGGGTCCCCCCGGAAACGGGGGCCGGTTTTTTTGGTTCCTACCCCCGTTTTTTGGTTCCTACCCCCGGTGTCGCGCTTAAATGGGTCCCCCCGGAAACGGGGGCCCGTTTTTTTGGTTCCTACCCCCGTTTTTTGGTTCCTACCCCCGGTGTCGCGCTTAAATGGGTCCCCCCGGAAACGGGGGCCCGTTTTTTTGCTTCCTACCCCCGTTTTTTGGTTCCTACCCCCGGTGTCGCGCTTAAATGGGTCCCCCCGGAAACGGGGGCCCGTTTTTTTGGTTCCTACCCCCGTTTTTTGGTTCCTACCCCCAGTGTCGCGCTTAAATGGTTCCCCCCGGAAACGGGGGCCCGTTTTTTTGGTTCCTACCCCCGTTTTTTGGTTCCTACCCCCGGTGTCGCGCTTAAATGGGTCCCCCCGGAAACGGGGGCCCGTTTTTTTGGTTCCAACCCCCGTTTTTTGGTTCCTACCCCCGGTGTCGCGCTTAAATGGGTCCCCCCGGAAACGGGGGCCCGTTTTTTTGGTTCCTACCCCCGTTTTTTGGTTCCTACCCCTGGTGTCGCGCTTAAATGGGTCCCCCCGGAAACGGAGGCAGGTTTTTTTGGTTCCTAGCCCCGTTTTTTGGTTCCTACCCCCGGTGTCGCGCTTAAATGGGTCTCCCCGGAAACGGGGGCCCGTTTTTTTGGTTCCTACCCCCGTTTTTTGGTTCCTACCCCCGGTTTCGCGCTTAAATGGGTCCCCCCGGAAACGGGGGCCCATTTTTTTGGTTCCTACCCCCGTTTTTTCGTTCCTACCCCCGGTGTCGCGCTTAAATGGGTCCCCCCGGAAACGGGGGCCCGTTTTTTTGGTTTCTACCCCCGTTTTTTGGTTCCTACTTCCGGTGTCGCGCTTAAATGGGTTCCCCCGGAAACGGGGGCCGGTTTTTTTGGTTCCTACCCCCGTTTTTTGGTTCCTACCCCTGGTGTCGCGCTTAAATGGGTCCCCCCGGAAACGGGGGCCGGTTTTTTTGGTTCCTACCCCCGTTTTTTGGTTCCTACCCCCGGTGTCGCGCTTAAATGGGTCCCCCCGGAAACGGGGGCCCGTTTTTTTGGTTCCTACCCCCGTTTTTTGGTTCCTACCCCCGGTTCCGCGCTTAAATGGGTCCCCCCGGAAACGGGGGCCCATTTTTTTGGTTCCTACCCCCGTTTTTTGGTTCCTACCCCCGGTGTCGCGTTTAAATGGGTCCCCCCGGAAACGGGGGCCCGTTTTTTTGGTTCCTACCCCCGTTTTTTGGTTCCTACCCCCGGTGTCGCGCTTAAATGGGTCCCCCCGGAAACGGGGGCCCGTTTTTTTGGTTCCTACCCCCGTTTTTTGGTTCCTACCCCCGGTGTCGCGCTTAAATGGGTCTCCCCGGAAACGGGGGCCCGTTTTTTTGGTTCCTACCCCCGTTTTATGGTTCCTACCCCCGGTGTCGCGCTTAAATGGGTCCCCCCGGAAACGGGGGCCCGTTTTTTTGGTTCCTACCCCCGTTTTTTGGTTCCTACCCCCGGTGTCGCGCTTAAATGGGTCCCCCTGAAACGGGGGCCCGTTGTTTTGGTTCCTACCCCCGTTTTTTGGTTCCTACCCCCGGTGTCGTGCTTAAATGGGTCCCCCCGGAAACGGGGGCCGGTTTTTTTGGTTCCTACCCCCGTTTTTTGGTTCCTACCCCCGGTGTCGCGCTTAAATGGGTCCCCCCGGAAACGGGGGCCCGTTTTTTTGGTTCCTACCCCCGTTTTTTGGTTCCTACCCCCGTTTTTTGGTTCCTACCCCTGGTGTCGCGCTTAAATGGGTCCCCCCGGAAACGGGGGCCGGTTTTTTTGGTTCCTAGCCCCGTTTTTTGGTTCCTACCCCCGGTGTCGCGCTTAAATGGGTCCCCCTGAAACGGGGGCCCGTTGTTTTGGTTCCTACCCCCGTTTTTTGGTTCCTACCCCCGGTGTCGCGCTTAAATGGGTCCCCCCGGAAACGGGGGCCGGTTTTTTTGGTTCCTACACCCGTTTTTTGGTTCCTACCCCCGGTGTCGCGCTTAAATGGGTCCCCCCGGAAACGGGGGCCCGTTTTTTTGGTTCCTACCCCCGTTTTTTGGTTCCTACCCCCGGTGTCGCGCTTAAATGGGTCCCCCCGGAAACGGGGGCCCGTTTTTTTGCTTCCTACCCCCGTTTTTTGGTTCCTACCCCCGGTGTCGCACTTAAATGGGTCCCCCCGGAAATGGGGGCCCGTTTTTTTTGGTTCCTACCCCCGTTTTTTGGTTCCTACCCCCAGTGTCGCGCTTAAATGGGTCCCCCCGGAAACGGGGGCCCGTTTTTTTGGTTCCTACCCCCGTTTTTTGGTTCCTACCCCCGGTGTCGCGCTTAAATGGGTCCCCCCGGAAACGGGGGCCCGTTTTTTTGGTTCCAACCCCCGTTTTTTGGTTCCTACCCCCGGTGTCGCGCTTAAATGGGTCCCCCCGGAAACGGGGGCCCGTTTTTTTGGTTCCTACCCCCGTTTTTTGGTTCCTACCCCTGGTGTCGCGCTTAAATGGGTCCCCCCGGAAACGGGGGCCGGTTTTTTTGGTTCCTAGCCCCGTTTTTTGGTTCCTACCCCCGGTGTCGCGCTTAAATGGGTCCCCCCGGAAACGGGGGCCCGTTTTTTTGGTTCCTACCCCCGTTTTTTGGTTCCTACCCCCGGTGTCGTGCTTAAATGGGTCCCCCCGGAAACGGGGGCCCGTTTTTTTGGTTCCTACCCCCGTTTTTTGGTTCCTACCCCCGGTGTCGCGATTAAATGGGTCCCCCCGGAAACGGGGGCCCGTTTTTTTGGTTCCTACCCCCGTTTTTTGGTTCCTACCCCCGGTGTCGCGCTTAAATGGGTCCCCCCGGAAACGGGGGCCCGTTTTTTTGGTTCCTACCCCCCTTTCTTGGTTCCTACCCCCGGTGTCGCGCTTAAATGGGTCCTCCTGGAAACGGGGGCCCGTTTTTTTGGTTCCTACCCCCGTTTTTTGGTTCCTACCCCCGGTGTCGCGCTTAAATGGGTCCCCCCGGAAACGGGGGCCCGTTTTTTTGGTTCCTACCCCCGTTTTTTGGTTCCTACCCCCGGTGTCGCACTTAAATGGGTCCCTCCGGAAACGGGGGCCCGTTTTTTTGGTTCCTACCCCCGTTTTTTGGTTCCTACCCCCGGTGTCGCGCTTAAATGGGTCCCCCTGAAACGGGGGCCCGTTTTTTTGGTTCCTACCCCCGTTTTTTGGTTCCTACCCCCGGTGTCGCGCTTAAATGGGTCCCCCCGGAAACGGGGGCCCGTTTTTTTGGTTCCTACCCCCGTTTTTTGGTTCCTACCCCCGGTGTCGCGCTTAAATGGGTCCCCCCGGAAACGGGGGCCCGTTTTTTTGGTTCCTACCCCCGTTTTTTGGTTCCTACCCCCGGTGTCGCGCTTAAATGGGTCCCCCCGGAAACTGGGGCCCGTTTTTTTGGTTCCTACCTGGCCCGTTTTTTTGGTTCCTACCCCCGTTTTTGGTTCCTACCCCCGGTGTCGCGCTTAAATGGGTCCCCCCGGAAACGGGGGACGTTTTTTTTTGGTTCCTACCCCCGTTTTTTGGTTCCTACCCCCGGTGTCGCGCTTAAATGGGTCCCCCTGAAACGGGGGCACGTTGTTTTGGTTCCTACCCCCGTTTTTTGGTTCCTACCCCCGGTGTCGCGCTTAAATGGGTCCCCCGGAAACGGGGGCCGGTTTTTTTGGTTCCTACCTCCGTTTTTTGGTTCCTACCCCCGGTGTCGCGCTTAAATGGGTCCCCCCGGAAACGGGGGCCCGTTTTTTTGGTTCCTACCCCCGTTTTTTGGTTCCTACCCCCGGTGTCGCGCTTAAATGGGTCCCCCCGGAAACGGGGGCCCGTTTTTTTGCTTCCTACCCCCGTTTTTTGGTTCCTACCCCCGGTGTCGCGCTTAAATGGGTCCCCCCGGAAACGGGGCCCGTTTTTTTGGTTCCTACCCCCGTTTTTTGGTTCCTACCCCCGGTGTCGCGCTTAAATGGGTCCCCCCGGAAACGGGGGCCCGTTTTTTTGGTTCCAACCCCCGTTTTTTGGTTCCTACCCCCGGTGTCGCGCTTAAATGGGTCCCCCCGGAAACGGGGGCCCGTTTTTTTGGTTCCTACCCCCGTTTTTTGGTTCCTACCCCTGGTGTCGCGCTTAAATGGGTCCCCCGGAAACGGAGGCAGGTTTTTTTGGTTCCTAGCCCCGTTTTTTGGTTCCTACCCCCGGTGTCGCGCTTAAATGGGTCTCCCGGAAACGGGGCCCGTTTTTTTGGTTCCTACCCCCGTTTTTTGGTTCCTACCCCCGGTTTCGCGCTTAAATGGGTCCCCCCGGAAACGGGGGCCCATTTTTTTGATTCCTACCCCCGTTTTTTGGTTCCTACCCCCGGTGTCGCGCTTAAATGGGTCCCCCCGGAAACGGGGGCCCGTTTTTTTGGTTTCTACCCCCGTTTTTTGGTTCCTACTTCCGGTGTCGCGCTTAAATGGGTTCCCCCGGAAACGGGGGCCGGTTTTTTTGGTTCCTACCCCCGTTTTTTGGTTCCTACCCCTGGTGTCGCGCTTAAATGGGTCCCCCCGGAAACGGGGGCCGGTTTTTTTGGTTCCTACCCCCGTTTTTTGGTTCCTACCCCCGGTGTCGCGCTTAAATGGGTCCCCCCGGAAACGGGGGCCCGTTTTTTTGGTTCCTACCCCCGTTTTTTGGTTCCTACCCCCGGTTTCGCGCTTAAATGGGTCCCCCCGGAAACGGGGGCCCATTTTTTTGGTTCCTACCCCCGTTTTTTGGTTCCTACCCCCGGTGTCGCGTTTAAATGGGTCCCCCCGGAAACGGGGGCCCGTTTTTTGGTTCCTACCCCCGTTTTTTGGTTCCTACCCCCGGTGTCGCGCTTAAATGGGTCCCCCCGGAAACGGGGGCCCGTTTTTTTGGTTCCTACCCCCGTTTTTTGGTTCCTACCCCCGGTGTCGCGCTTAAATGGGTCTCCCCGGAAACGGGGGCCCGTTTTTTTGGTTCCTACCCCCGTTTTATGGTTCCTACCCCCGGTGTCGCGCTTAAATGGGTCCCCCCGGAAACGGGGGCCCGTTTTTTTGGTTCCTACCCCCGTTTTTTGGTTCCTACCCCCGGTGTCGCGCTTAAATGGGTCCCCCTGAAACGGGGGCCCGTTGTTTTGGTTCCTACCCCCGTTTTTTGGTTCCTACCCCCGGTGTCGTGCTTAAATGGGTCCCCCCGGAAACGGGGGCCGGTTTTTTTGGTTCCTACCCCCGTTTTTTGGTTCCTACCCCCGGTGTCGCGCTTAAATGGGTCCCCCCGGAAACGGGGGCCCGTTTTTTTGGTTCCTACCCCCGTTTTTTGGTTCCTACCCCCGTTTTTTGGTTCCTACCCCTGGTGTCGCGCTTAAATGGGTCCCCCCGGAAACGGGGGCCGGTTTTTTTGGTTCCTAGCCCCGTTTTTTGGTTCCTACCCCCGGTGTCGCGCTTAAATGGGTCCCCCCGGAAACGGGGGCCCGTTTTTTTGGTTCCTACCCCCGTTTTTTGGTTCCTACCCCCGGTGTCGCGCTTAAATGGGTCCCCCCGGAAACGGGGGCCCGTTTTTTTGGTTCCTACCCCCGTTTTTTGGTTCCAACCCCCGGTGTCGCGATTAAATGGGTCCCCCCGGAAACGGGGGCCCGTTTTTTTGGTTCCTACCCCCGTTTTTTGGTTCCTACCCCGGTGTCGCGCTTAAATGGGTCCCCCCGGAAACGGGGGCCCGTTTTTTTGGTTCCTACCCCCCTTTCTTGGTTCCTACCCCCGGTGTCGCGCTTAAATGGGTCCTCCTGGAAACGGGGGCCCGTTTTTTTGGTTCCTACACCCGTTTTTGGTTCCTACCCCCGGTGTCGCGCTTAAATGGGTCCCCCCGGAAACGGGGGCCCGTTTTTTTGGTTCCTACCCCCGTTTTTTGGTTCCTACTCCGGTGTCGCGCTTAAATGGGTCCCCCCGGAAACGGGGGCCCGTTTTTTTGGTTCCTACCCCCGTTTTTTGGTTCCTACCCCCGGTGTCGCGCTTAAATGGGTCCCCCCGGAAACGGGGGCCCGTTTTTTTGGTTCCTACCCCCGTTTTTTGGTTCCTACCCCCGGTGTCGCGCTTAAATGGGTCCCCCCGGAAACTGGGGCCCGTTTTTTTGGTTCCTACCCCCGTTTTTGGTTCCTACCCCCGGTGTCGCAATTAAATGGGTCCCCCCGGAAACGGGGGACGGTTTTTTTGGTTCCTACCCCCGTTTTTTGGTTCCTACCCCCGGTGTCGCGCTTAAATGGGTCCCCCTGAAACGGGGGCACGTTGTTTTGGTTCCTACCCCCGTTTTTGGTTCCTACCCCCGGTGTCGCGCTTAAATGGGTCCCCCCGGAAACGGGGGCCGGTTTTTTTGGTTCCTACCCCCGTTTTTGGTTCCTACCCCCGGTGTCGCGCTTAAATGGGTCCCCCCGGAAACGGGGGCCCGTTTTTTTGCTTCCTACCCCCGTTTTTTGGTTCCTACCCCCGGTGTCGCGCTTAAATGGGTCCCCCCGGAAACGGGGGCCCGTTTTTTTGGTTCCTACCCCCGTTTTTTGGTTCCTACCCCCAGTGTCGCGCTTAAATGGTTCCCCCCGGAAACGGGGGCCCGTTTTTTTGGTTCCTACCCCCGTTTTTTGGTTCCTACCCCCGGTGTCGCGCTTAAATGGGTCCCCCCGGAAACGGGGGCCCGTTTTTTTGGTTCCAACCCCCGTTTTTTGGTTCCTACCCCGGTGTCGCGCTTAAATGGGTCCCCCCGGAAACGGGGGCCCGTTTTTTTGGTTCCTACCCCCGTTTTTTGGTTCCTACCCCTGGTGTCGCGCTTAAATGGGTCCCCCGGAAACGGAGGCAGGTTTTTTTGGTTCCTAGCCCCGTTTTTTGGTTCCTACCCCCGGTGTCGCGCTTAAATGGGTCTCCCCGGAAACGGGGGCCCGTTTTTTTGGTTCCTACCCCCGTTTTTTGGTTCCTACCCCCGGTTTCGCGCTTAAATGGGTCCCCCCGGAAACGGGGGCCCATTTTTTTGGTTCCTACCCCCGTTTTTTGGTTCCTACCCCCGGTGTCGCGCTTAAATGGGTCCCCCCGGAAACGGGGGCCCGTTTTTTTGGTTTCTACCCCCGTTTTTTGGTTCCTACTTCCGGTGTCGCGCTTAAATGGGTTCCCCCGGAAACGGGGGCCGGTTTTTTTGGTTCCTACCCCCGTTTTTTGGTTCCTACCCCTGGTGTCGCGCTTAAATGGGTCCCCCCGGAAACGGGGGCCGGTTTTTTTGGTTCCTACCCCCGTTTTTTGGTTCCTACCCCCGGTGTCGCGCTTAAATGGGTCCCCCCGGAAACGGGGGCCCGTTTTTTTGGTTCCTACCCCCGTTTTTTGGTTCCTACCCCCGGTTCCGCGCTTAAATGGGTCCCCCGGAAACGGGGGCCCATTTTTTTGGTTCCTACCCCCGTTTTTTGGTTCCTACCCCCGGTGTCGCCTTTAAATGGGTCCCCCCGGAAACGGGGGCCCGTTTTTTTGGTTCCTACCCCCGTTTTTTGGTTCCTACCCCCGGTGTCGCGCTTAAATGGGTCCCCCGGAAACGGGGGCCCGTTTTTTTGGTTCCTACCCCCGTTTTTTGGTTCCTACCCCCGGTGTCGCGCTTAAATGGGTCTCCCCGGAAACGGGGGCCCGTTTTTTTGGTTCCTACCCCCGTTTTATGGTTCCTACCCCCGGTGTCGCGCTTAAATGGGTCCCCCCGGAAACGGGGGCCCGTTTTTTTGGTTCCTACCCCCGTTTTTTGGTTCCTACCCCCGGTGTCGCGCTTAAATGGGTCCCCCTGAAACGGGGGCCCGTTGTTTTGGTTCCTACCCCCGTTTTTTGGTTCCTACCCCCGGTGTCGTGCTTAAATGGGTCCCCCCGGAAACGGGGGCCGGTTTTTTTGGTTCCTACCCCCGTTTTTTGGTTCCTACCCCGGTGTCGCGCTTAAATGGGTCCCCCCGGAAACGGGGGCCCGTTTTTTTGGTTCCTACCCCCGTTTTTTGGTTCCTACCCCCGTTTTTTGGTTCCTACCCCTGGTGTCGCGCTTAAATGGGTCCCCCGGAAACGGGGGCCGGTTTTTTTGGTTCCTAGCCCCGTTTTTTGGTTCCTACCCCCGGTGTCGCGCTTAAATGGGTCCCCCTGAAACGGGGGCCCGTTGTTTTGGTTCCTACCCCCGTTTTTTGGTTCCTACCCCCGGTGTCGCGCTTAAATGGGTCCCCCCGGAAACGGGGGCCGGTTTTTTTGGTTCCTACACCCGTTTTTTGGTTCCTACCCCCGGTGTCGCGCTTAAATGGGTCCCCCCGGAAACGGGGGCCCGTTTTTTTGGTTCCTACCCCCGTTTTTTGGTTCCTACCCCCGGTGTCGCGCTTAAATGGGTCCCCCCGGAAACGGGGGCCCGTTTTTTTGCTTCCTACCCCCGTTTTTTGGTTCCTACCCCCGGTGTCGCACTTAAATGGGTCCCCCCGGAAATGGGGGCCCGTTTTTTTGGTTCCTACCCCCGTTTTTTGGTTCCTACCCCTGGTGTCGCGCTTAAATGGGTCCCCCCGGAAACGGAGGCAGGTTTTTTTGGTTCCTAGCCCCGTTTTTTGGTTCCTAACCCCGGTGTCGCGCTTAAATGGGTCTCCCCGGAAACGGGGGCCCGTTTTTTTGGTTCCTACCCCCGTTTTTTGGTTCCTACCCCCGGTTTCGCGCTTAAATGGGTCCCCCCGGAAACGGGGGCCCATTTTTTTGGTTCCTACCCCCGTTTTTTGGTTCCTACCCCCGGTGTCGCGCTTAAATGGGTCCCCCCGGAAACGGGGGCCCGTTTTTTTGGTTTCTACCCCCGTTTTTTGGTTCCTACTTCCGGTGTCGCGCTTAAATGGGTTCCCCCGGAAACGGGGGCCGGTTTTTTTGGTTCCTACCCCCGTTTTTTGGTTCCTACCCCTGGTGTCGCGCTTAAATGGGTCCCCCCGGAAACGGGGGCCGGTTTTTTTGGTTCCTACCCCCGTTTTTTGGTTCCTACCCCCGGTGTCGCGCTTAAATGGGTCCCCCCGGAAACGGGGGCCCGTTTTTTTGGTTCCTACCCCCGTTTTTTGGTTCCTACCCCCGGTTCCGCGCTTAAATGGGTCCCCCCGGAAACGGGGGCCCATTTTTTTGGTTCCTACCCCCGTTTTTTGGTTCCTACCCCCGGTGTCGCCTTTAAATGGGTCCCCCCGGAAACGGGGGCCCGTTTTTTTGGTTCCTACCCCCGTTTTTTGGTTCCTACCCCCGGTGTCGCGCTTAAATGGGTCCCCCCGGAAACGGGGGCCCGTTTTTTTGGTTCCTACCCCCGTTTTTTGGTTCCTACCCCCGGTGTCGCGCTTAAATGGGTCTCCCCGGAAACGGGGGCCCGTTTTTTTGGTTCCTACCCCCGTTTTATGGTTCCTACCCCCGGTGTCGCGCTTAAATGGGTCCCCCGGAAACGGGGGCCCGTTTTTTTGGTTCCTACCCCCGTTTTTTGGTTCCTACCCCCGGTGTCGCGCTTAAATGGGTCCCCCTGAAACGGGGGCCCGTTGTTTTGGTTCCTACCCCCGTTTTTTGGTTCCTACCCCCGGTGTCGTGCTTAAATGGGTCCCCCCGGAAACGGGGACCGGTTTTTTTGGTTCCTACCCCCGTTTTTTGGTTCCTACCCCCGGTGTCGCGCTTAAATGGGTCCCCCCGGAAACGGGGGCCCGTTTTTTTGGTTCCTACCCCCGTTTTTTGGTTCCTACCCCCGTTTTTTGGTTCCTACCCCTGGTGTCGCGCTTAAATGGGTCCCCCCGGAAACGGGGGCCGGTTTTTTTGGTTCCTAGCCCCGTTTTTTGGTTCCTACCCCCGGTGTCGCGCTTAAATGGGTCCCCCTGAAACGGGGGCCCGTTGTTTTGGTTCCTACCCCCGTTTTTGGTTCCTACCCCCGGTGTCGCGCTTAAATGGGTCCCCCCGGAAACGGGGGCCGGTTTTTTTGGTTCCTACACCCGTTTTTTGGTTCCTACCCCCGGTGTCGCGCTTAAATGGGTCCCCCCGGAAACGGGGGCCCGTTTTTTTGGTTCCTACCCCCGTTTTTTGGTTCCTACCCCCGGTGTCGCGCTTAAATGGGTCCCCCCGGAAACGGGGGCCCGTTTTTTTGCTTCCTACCCCCGTTTTTTGGTTCCTACCCCCGGTGTCGCACTTAAATGGGTCCCCCCGGAAATGGGGGCCCGTTTTTTTGGTTCCTACCCCCGTTTTTTGGTTCCTACCCCCGGTGTCGCAATTAAATGGGTCCCCCCGGAAACGGGGGACGGTTTTTTTGGTTCCTACCCCCGTTTTTTGGTTCCTACCCCCGGTGTCGCGCTTAAATGGGTCCCCCTGAAACGGGGGCACGTTGTTTTGGTTCCTACCCCCGTTTTTTGGTTCCTACCCCCGGTGTCGCGCTTAAATGGGTCCCCCCGGAAACGGGGGCCGGTTTTTTTGGTTCCTACCCCCGTTTTTTGGTTCCTACCCCCGGTGTCGCGCTTAAATGGGTCCCCCCGGAAACGGGGGCCCGTTTTTTTGCTTCCTACCCCCGTTTTTTGGTTCCTACCCCCGGTGTCGCGCTTAAATGGGTCCCCCCGGAAACGGGGGCCCGTTTTTTTGGTTCCTACCCCCGTTTTTTGGTTCCTACCCCCAGTGTCGCGCTTAAATGGTTCCCCCCGGAAACGGGGGCCCGTTTTTTTGGTTCCTACCCCCGTTTTTTGGTTCCTACCCCCGGTGTCGCGCTTAAATGGGTCCCCCCGGAAACGGGGGCCCGTTTTTTTGGTTCCAACCCCCGTTTTTTGGTTCCTACCCCCGGTGTCGCGCTTAAATGGGTCCCCCCGGAAACGGGGCCCGTTTTTTTGGTTCCTACCCCCGTTTTTTGGTTCCTACCCCTGGTGTCGCGCTTAAATGGGTCCCCCCGGAAACGGAGGCAGGTTTTTTTGGTTCCTAGCCCCGTTTTTTGGTTCCTACCCCCGGTGTCGCGCTTAAATGGGTCTCCCCGGAAACGGGGGCCCGTTTTTTTGGTTCCTACCCCCGTTTTTTGGTCCTACCCCCGGTTTCGCGCTTAAATGGGTCCCCCCGGAAACGGGGGCCCATTTTTTTGGTTCCTACCCCCGTTTTTGGTTCCTACCCCCGGTGTCGCGCTTAAATGGGTCCCCCCGGAAACGGGGGCCCGTTTTTTTGGTTTCTACCCCCGTTTTTTGGTTCCTACTTCCGGTGTCGCGCTTAAATGGGTTCCCCCCGGAAACGGGGGCCGGTTTTTTTGGTTCCTACCCCCGTTTTTTGGTTCCTACCCCTGGTGTCGCGCTTAAATGGGTCCCCCCGGAAACGGGGGCCGGTTTTTTTGGTTCCTACCCCCGTTTTTTGGTTCCTACCCCCGGTGTCGCGCTTAAATGGGTCCCCCCGGAAACGGGGGCCCGTTTTTTTGGTTCCTACCCCCGTTTTTTGGTTCCTACCCCCGGTTCCGCGCTTAAATGGGTCCCCCCGGAAACGGGGGCCCATTTTTTTGGTTCCTACCCCCGTTTTTTGGTTCCTACCCCCGGTGTCGCCTTTAAATGGGTCCCCCCGGAAACGGGGGCCCGTTTTTTTGGTTCCTACCCCCGTTTTTTGGTTCCTACCCCCGGTGTCGCGCTTAAATGGGTCCCCCCGGAAACGGGGGCCCGTTTTTTTGGTTCCTACCCCCGTTTTTTGGTTCCTACCCCCGGTGTCGCGCTTAAATGGGTCTCCCCGGAAACGGGGGCCCGTTTTTTTGGTTCCTACCCCCGTTTTATGGTTCCTACCCCCGGTGTCGCGCTTAAATGGGTCCCCCCGGAAACGGGGGCCCGTTTTTTGGTTCCTACCCCCGTTTTTTGGTTCCTACCCCCGGTGTCGCGCTTAAATGGGTCCCCCTGAAACGGGGGCCCGTTGTTTTGGTTCCTACCCCCGTTTTTTGGTTCCTACCCCCGGTGTCGTGCTTAAATGGGTCCCCCCGGAAACGGGGGCCGGTTTTTTTGGTTCCTACCCCCGTTTTTTGGTTCCTACCCCCGGTGTCGCGCTTAAATGGGTCCCCCCGGAAACGGGGGCCCGTTTTTTTGGTTCCTACCCCCGTTTTTTGGTTCCTACCCCCGTTTTTTGGTTCCTACCCCTGGTGTCGCGCTTAAATGGGTCCCCCGGAAACGGGGGCCGGTTTTTTTGGTTCCTAGCCCCGTTTTTTGGTTCCTACCCCCGGTGTCGCGCTTAAATGGGTCCCCCTGAAACGGGGGCCCGTTGTTTTGGTTCCTACCCCCGTTTTTGGTTCCTACCCCCGGTGTCGCGCTTAAATGGGTCCCCCCGGAAACGGGGGCCGGTTTTTTTGGTTCCTACACCCGTTTTTTGGTTCCTACCCCCGGTGTCGCGCTTAAATGGGTCCCCCCGGAAACGGGGGCCCGTTTTTTTGGTTCCTACCCCCGTTTTTTGGTTCCTACCCCCGGTGTCGCGCTTAAATGGGTCCCCCGGAAACGGGGGCCCGTTTTTTTGCTTCCTACCCCCGTTTTTTGGTTCCTACCCCCGGTGTCGCACTTAAATGGGTCCCCCCGGAAATGGGGGCCCGTTTTTTTGGTTCCTACCCCCGTTTTTTGGTTCCTACCCCTGGTGTCGCGCTTAAATGGGTCCCCCCGGAAACGGAGGCAGGTTTTTTTGGTTCCTAGCCCCGTTTTTTGGTTCCTACCCCCGGTGTCGCGCTTAAATGGGTCTCCCCGGAAACGGGGGCCCGTTTTTTTGGTTCCTACCCCCGTTTTTTGGTTCCTACCCCCGGTTTCGCGCTTAAATGGGTCCCCCCGGAAACGGGGGCCCATTTTTTTGGTTCCTACCCCCGTTTTTTGGTTCCTACCCCCGGTGTCGCGCTTAAATGGGTCCCCCCGGAAACGGGGGCCCGTTTTTTTGGTTTCTACCCCCGTTTTTTGGTTCCTACTTCCGGTGTCGCGCTTAAATGGGTTCCCCCGGAAACGGGGGCCGGTTTTTTTGGTTCCTACCCCCGTTTTTTGGTTCCTACCCCTGGTGTCGCGCTTAAATGGGTCCCCCCGGAAACGGGGGCCGGTTTTTTGGTTCCTACCCCCGTTTTTTGGTTCCTACCCCCGGTGTCGCGCTTAAATGGGTCCCCCCGGAAACGGGGGCCCGTTTTTTTGGTTCCTACCCCCGTTTTTTGGTTCCTACCCCCGGTTCCGCGCTTAAATGGGTCCCCCCGGAAACGGGGGCCCGTTTTTTTGGTTCCTACCCCCGTTTTTTGGTTCCTACCCCCGGTGTCACGCTTAAATGGGTCTCCCCGGAAACGGGGGCCCGTTTTTTTGGTTCCTACCCCCGTTTTATGGTTCCTACCCCCGGTGTCGCGCTTAAATGGGTCCCCCCGGAAACGGGGGCCCGTTTTTTTGGTTCCTACCCCCGTTTTTTGGTTCCTACCCCCGGTGTCGCGCTTAAATGGGTCCCCCTGAAACGGGGGCCCGTTGTTTTGGTTCCTACCCCCGTTTTTTGGTTCCTACCCCCGGTGTCGTGCTTAAATGGGTCCCCCCGGAAACGGGGGCCGGTTTTTTTGGTTCCTACCCCCGTTTTTTGGTTCCTACCCCCGGTGTCGCGCTTAAATGGGTCCCCCCGGAAACGGGGGCCCGTTTTTTTGGTTCCTACCCCCGTTTTTTGGTTCCTACCCCCGTTTTTTGGTTCCTACCCCTGGTGTCGCGCTTAAATGGGTCCCCCCGGAAACGGGGGCCGGTTTTTTTGGTTCCTAGCCCCGTTTTTTGGTTCCTACCCCCGGTGTCGCGCTTAAATGGGTCCCCCCGGAAACGGGGGCCCGTTTTTTTGGTTCCTACCCCCGTTTTTTGGTTCCTACCCCCGGTGTCGCGCTTAAATGGGTCCCCCCGGAAACGGGGGCCCGTTTTTTTGGTTCCTACCCCCGTTTTTTGGTTCCAACCCCCGGTGTCGCGATTAAATGGGTCCCCCCGGAAACGGGGGCCCGTTTTTTTGGTTCCTACCCCCGTTTTTTGGTTCCTACCCCCGGTGTCGCGCTTAAATGGGTCCCCCCGGAAACGGGGGCCGGTTTTTTTGGTTCCTACCCCCCTTTCTTGGTTCCTACCCCCGGTGTCGCGCTTAAATGGGTCCTCCTGGAAACGGGGGCCCGTTTTTTTGGTTCCTACCCCCGTTTTTTGGTTCCTACCCCCGGTGTCGCGCTTAAATGGGTCCCCCCGGAAACGGGGGCCCGTTTTTTTGGTTCCTACCCCCGTTTTTTGGTTCCTACTCCCGGTGTCGCGCTTAAATGGGTCCCCCCGGAAACGGGGGCCCGTTTTTTTGGTTCCTACCCCCGTTTTTTGGTTCCTACCCCCGGTGTCGCGCTTAAATGGGTCCCCCCGGAAACGGGGGCCCGTTTTTTTGGTTCCTACCCCCGTTTTTTGGTTCCTACCCCCGGTGTCGCGCTTAAATGGGTCCCCCCGGAAACTGGGGCCCGTTTTTTTGGTTCCTACCCCCGTTTTTGGTTCCTACCCCCGGTGTCGCAATTAAATGGGTCCCCCCGGAAACGGGGGACGGTTTTTTTGGTTCCTACCCCCGTTTTTTGGTTCCTACCCCCGGTGTCGCGCTTAAATGGGTCCCCCTGAAACGGGGGCACGTTGTTTTGGTTCCTACCCCCGTTTTTTGGTTCCTACCCCCGGTGT
This sequence comes from Alligator mississippiensis, assembly GCF_030867095.1. NCBI lineage: Eukaryota > Metazoa > Chordata > Crocodylia > Alligatoridae > Alligator > Alligator mississippiensis. The sequence goes on along the minus strand of NW_026775331.1, from coordinate 21,236 downwards.
CGCGCTTAAATGGGTCCCCCCGGAAACGGGGGCCGGTTTTTTTGGTTCCTACCCCCGTTTTTTGGTTCCTACCCCCGGTGTCGCGCTTAAATGGGTCCCCCCGGAAACGGGGGCCCGTTTTTTTGGTTCCTACCCCCGTTTTTTGGTTCCTACCCCCGGTGTCGCGCTTAAATGGGTCCCCCCGGAAACGGGGGCCGGTTTTTTTGGTTCCTACCCCCGTTTTTTGGTTCCTACCCCCGGTGTCGCGCTTAAATGGGTCCCCCCGGAAACGGGGGCCCGTTTTTTTGGTTCCTACCCCCGTTTTTTGGTTCCTACCCCCGGTGTCGCGCTTAAATGGGTCCCCCCGGAAACGGGGGCCCGTTTTTTTGCTTCCTACCCCCGTTTTTTGGTTCCTACCCCCGGTGTCGCGCTTAAATGGGTCCCCCCGGAAACGGGGGCCCGTTTTTTTGGTTCCTACCCCCGTTTTTTGGTTCCTACCCCCAGTGTCGCGCTTAAATGGTTCCCCCCGGAAACGGGGGCCCGTTTTTTTGGTTCCTACCCCCGTTTTTTGGTTCCTACCCCCGGTGTCGCGCTTAAATGGGTCCCCCCGGAAACGGGGGCCCGTTTTTTTGGTTCCAACCCCCGTTTTTTGGTTCCTACCCCCGGTGTCGCGCTTAAATGGGTCCCCCCGGAAACGGGGGCCCGTTTTTTTGGTTCCTACCCCCGTTTTTTGGTTCCTACCCCTGGTGTCGCGCTTAAATGGGTCCCCCCGGAAACGGAGGCAGGTTTTTTTGGTTCCTAGCCCCGTTTTTTGGTTCCTACCCCCGGTGTCGCGCTTAAATGGGTCTCCCCGGAAACGGGGGCCCGTTTTTTTGGTTCCTACCCCCGTTTTTTGGTTCCTACCCCCGGTTTCGCGCTTAAATGGGTCCCCCCGGAAACGGGGGCCCATTTTTTTGGTTCCTACCCCCGTTTTTTCGTTCCTACCCCCGGTGTCGCGCTTAAATGGGTCCCCCCGGAAACGGGGGCCCGTTTTTTTGGTTTCTACCCCCGTTTTTTGGTTCCTACTTCCGGTGTCGCGCTTAAATGGGTTCCCCCGGAAACGGGGGCCGGTTTTTTTGGTTCCTACCCCCGTTTTTTGGTTCCTACCCCTGGTGTCGCGCTTAAATGGGTCCCCCCGGAAACGGGGGCCGGTTTTTTTGGTTCCTACCCCCGTTTTTTGGTTCCTACCCCCGGTGTCGCGCTTAAATGGGTCCCCCCGGAAACGGGGGCCCGTTTTTTTGGTTCCTACCCCCGTTTTTTGGTTCCTACCCCCGGTTCCGCGCTTAAATGGGTCCCCCCGGAAACGGGGGCCCATTTTTTTGGTTCCTACCCCCGTTTTTTGGTTCCTACCCCCGGTGTCGCGTTTAAATGGGTCCCCCCGGAAACGGGGGCCCGTTTTTTTGGTTCCTACCCCCGTTTTTTGGTTCCTACCCCCGGTGTCGCGCTTAAATGGGTCCCCCCGGAAACGGGGGCCCGTTTTTTTGGTTCCTACCCCCGTTTTTTGGTTCCTACCCCCGGTGTCGCGCTTAAATGGGTCTCCCCGGAAACGGGGGCCCGTTTTTTTGGTTCCTACCCCCGTTTTATGGTTCCTACCCCCGGTGTCGCGCTTAAATGGGTCCCCCCGGAAACGGGGGCCCGTTTTTTTGGTTCCTACCCCCGTTTTTTGGTTCCTACCCCCGGTGTCGCGCTTAAATGGGTCCCCCTGAAACGGGGGCCCGTTGTTTTGGTTCCTACCCCCGTTTTTTGGTTCCTACCCCCGGTGTCGTGCTTAAATGGGTCCCCCCGGAAACGGGGGCCGGTTTTTTTGGTTCCTACCCCCGTTTTTTGGTTCCTACCCCCGGTGTCGCGCTTAAATGGGTCCCCCCGGAAACGGGGGCCCGTTTTTTTGGTTCCTACCCCCGTTTTTTGGTTCCTACCCCCGTTTTTTGGTTCCTACCCCTGGTGTCGCGCTTAAATGGGTCCCCCCGGAAACGGGGGCCGGTTTTTTTGGTTCCTAGCCCCGTTTTTTGGTTCCTACCCCCGGTGTCGCGCTTAAATGGGTCCCCCCGGAAACGGGGGCCCGTTTTTTTGGTTCCTACCCCCGTTTTTTGGTTCCTACCCCCGGTGTCGCGCTTAAATGGGTCCCCCCGGAAACGGGGGCCCGTTTTTTTGGTTCCTACCCCCGTTTTTTGGTTCCAACCCCCGGTGTCGCGATTAAATGGGTCCCCCCGGAAACGGGGGCCCGTTTTTTTGGTTCCTACCCCCGTTTTTTGGTTCCTACCCCCGGTGTCGCGCTTAAATGGGTCCCCCCGGAAACGGGGGCCGGTTTTTTTGGTTCCTACCCCCCTTTCTTGGTTCCTACCCCCGGTGTCGCGCTTAAATGGGTCCTCCTGGAAACGGGGGCCCGTTTTTTTGGTTCCTACCCCCGTTTTTTGGTTCCTACCCCCGGTGTCGCGCTTAAATGGGTCCCCCCGGAAACGGGGGCCCGTTTTTTTGGTTCCTACCCCCGTTTTTTGGTTCCTACTCCCGGTGTCGCGCTTAAATGGGTCCCCCCGGAAACGGGGGCCCGTTTTTTTGGTTCCTACCCCCGTTTTTTGGTTCCTACCCCCGGTGTCGCGCTTAAATGGGTCCCCCCGGAAACGGGGGCCCGTTTTTTTGGTTCCTACCCCCGTTTTTTGGTTCCTACCCCCGGTGTCGCGCTTAAATGGGTCCCCCCGGAAACTGGGGCCCGTTTTTTTGGTTCCTACCCCCGTTTTTGGTTCCTACCCCCGGTGTCGCAATTAAATGGGTCCCCCCGGAAACGGGGGACGGTTTTTTTGGTTCCTACCCCCGTTTTTTGGTTCCTACCCCCGGTGTCGCGCTTAAATGGGTCCCCCTGAAACGGGGGCACGTTGTTTTGGTTCCTACCCCCGTTTTTTGGTTCCTACCCCCGGTGTCGCGCTTAAATGGGTCCCCCCGGAAACGGGGGCCGGTTTTTTTGGTTCCTACCCCCGTTTTTTGGTTCCTACCCCGGTGTCGCGCTTAAATGGGTCCCCCCGGAAACGGGGGCCCGTTTTTTTGGTTCCTACCCCCGTTTTTTGGTTCCTACCCCCGGTGTCGCGCTTAAATGGGTCCCCCCGGAAACGGGGGCCGGTTTTTTTGGTTCCTACCCCCGTTTTTTGGTTCCTACCCCCGGTGTCGCGCTTAAATGGGTCCCCCCGGAAACGGGGGCCCGTTTTTTTGGTTCCTACCCCCGTTTTTTGGTTCCTACCCCCGGTGTCGCGCTTAAATGGGTCCCCCCGGAAACGGGGGCCCGTTTTTTTGCTTCCTACCCCCGTTTTTTGGTTCCTACCCCCGGTGTCGCGCTTAAATGGGTCCCCCCGGAAACGGGGGCCCGTTTTTTTGGTTCCTACCCCCGTTTTTTGGTTCCTACCCCCAGTGTCGCGCTTAAATGGTTCCCCCCGGAAACGGGGGCCCGTTTTTTTGGTTCCTACCCCCGTTTTTTGGTTCCTACCCCCGGTGTCGCGCTTAAATGGGTCCCCCCGGAAACGGGGGCCCGTTTTTTTGGTTCCAACCCCCGTTTTTTGGTTCCTACCCCCGGTGTCGCGCTTAAATGGGTCCCCCCGGAAACGGGGGCCCGTTTTTTTGGTTCCTACCCCCGTTTTTTGGTTCCTACCCCTGGTGTCGCGCTTAAATGGGTCCCCCCGGAAACGGAGGCAGGTTTTTTTGGTTCCTAGCCCCGTTTTTTGGTTCCTACCCCCGGTGTCGCGCTTAAATGGGTCTCCCCGGAAACGGGGGCCCGTTTTTTTGGTTCCTACCCCCGTTTTTTGGTTCCTACCCCCGGTTTCGCGCTTAAATGGGTCCCCCCGGAAACGGGGGCCCATTTTTTTGGTTCCTACCCCCGTTTTTTCGTTCCTACCCCCGGTGTCGCGCTTAAATGGGTCCCCCCGGAAACGGGGGCCCGTTTTTTTGGTTTCTACCCCCGTTTTTTGGTTCCTACTTCCGGTGTCGCGCTTAAATGGGTTCCCCGGAAACGGGGGCCGGTTTTTTTGGTTCCTACCCCCGTTTTTTGGTTCCTACCCCTGGTGTCGCGCTTAAATGGGTCCCCCCGGAAACGGGGGCCGGTTTTTTTGGTTCCTACCCCCGTTTTTTGGTTCCTACCCCCGGTGTCGCGCTTAAATGGGTCCCCCCGGAAACGGGGGCCCGTTTTTTTGGTTCCTACCCCCGTTTTTTGGTTCCTACCCCCGGTTCCGCGCTTAAATGGGTCCCCCCGGAAACGGGGGCCCATTTTTTTGGTTCCTACCCCCGTTTTTTGGTTCCTACCCCCGGTGTCGCGTTTAAATGGGTCCCCCCGGAAACGGGGGCCCGTTTTTTTGGTTCCTACCCCCGTTTTTTGGTTCCTACCCCCGGTGTCGCGCTTAAATGGGTCCCCCCGGAAACGGGGGCCCGTTTTTTTGGTTCCTACCCCCGTTTTTTGGTTCCTACCCCCGGTGTCGCGCTTAAATGGGTCTCCCCGGAAACGGGGGCCCGTTTTTTTGGTTCCTACCCCCGTTTTATGGTTCCTACCCCCGGTGTCGCGCTTAAATGGGTCCCCCCGGAAACGGGGGCCCGTTTTTTTGGTTCCTACCCCCGTTTTTTGGTTCCTACCCCCGGTGTCGCGCTTAAATGGGTCCCCCTGAAACGGGGGCCCGTTGTTTTGGTTCCTACCCCCGTTTTTTGGTTCCTACCCCCGGTGTCGTGCTTAAATGGGTCCCCCCGGAAACGGGGGCCGGTTTTTTTGGTTCCTACCCCCGTTTTTTGGTTCCTACCCCCGGTGTCGCGCTTAAATGGGTCCCCCCGGAAACGGGGGCCCGTTTTTTTGGTTCCTACCCCCGTTTTTTGGTTCCTACCCCGTTTTTTGGTTCCTACCCCTGGTGTCGCGCTTAAATGGGTCCCCCCGGAAACGGGGGCCGGTTTTTTTGGTTCCTAGCCCCGTTTTTTGGTTCCTACCCCAGGTGTCGCGCTTAAATGGGTCCCCCTGAAACGGGGGCCCGTTGTTTTGGTTCCTACCCCCGTTTTTTGGTTCCTACCCCCGGTGTCGCGCTTAAATGGGTCCCCCCGGAAACGGGGGCCGGTTTTTTTGGTTCCTACACCCGTTTTTTGGTTCCTACCCCCGGTGTCGCGCTTAAATGGGTCCCCCCGGAAACGGGGGCCCGTTTTTTTGGTTCCTACCCCCGTTTTTTGGTTCCTACCCCCGGTGTCGCGCTTAAATGGGTCCCCCCGGAAACGGGGGCCCGTTTTTTTGCTTCCTACCCCCGTTTTTTGGTTCCTACCCCCGGTGTCGCACTTAAATGGGTCCCCCCGGAAATGGGGGCCCGTTTTTTTGGTTCCTACCCCCGTTTTTTGGTTCCTACCCCCAGTGTCGCGCTTAAATGGGTCCCCCCGGAAACGGGGGCCCGTTTTTTTGGTTCCTACCCCCGTTTTTTGGTTCCTACCCCCGGTGTCGCGCTTAAATGGGTCCCCCCGGAAACGGGGGCCCGTTTTTTTGGTTCCAACCCCCGTTTTTTGGTTCCTACCCCCGGTGTCGCGCTTAAATGGGTCCCCCCGGAAACGGGGGCCCGTTTTTTTGGTTCCTACCCCCGTTTTTTGGTTCCTACCCCTGGTGTCGCGCTTAAATGGGTCCCCCCGGAAACGGGGGCCGGTTTTTTTGGTTCCTAGCCCCGTTTTTTGGTTCCTACCCCCGGTGTCGCGCTTAAATGGGTCCCCCCGGAAACGGGGGCCCGTTTTTTTGGTTCCTACCCCCCGTTTTTTGGTTCCTACCCCCGGTGTCGTGCTTAAATGGGTCCCCCCGGAAACGGGGGCCCGTTTTTTTGGTTCCTACCCCCGTTTTTTGGTTCCTACCCCCGGTGTCGCGATTAAATGGGTCCCCCCGGAAACGGGGGCCCGTTTTTTTGGTTCCTACCCCCGTTTTTTGGTTCCTACCCCCGGTGTCGCGCTTAAATGGGTCCCCCCGGAAACGGGGGCCCGTTTTTTTGGTTCCTACCCCCCTTTCTTGGTTCCTACCCCCGGTGTCGCGCTTAAATGGGTCCTCCTGGAAACGGGGGCCCGTTTTTTTGGTTCCTACCCCCGTTTTTTGGTTCCTACCCCCGGTGTCGCGCTTAAATGGGTCCCCCCGGAAACGGGGGCCCGTTTTTTTGGTTCCTACCCCCGTTTTTTGGTTCCTACCCCCGGTGTCGCACTTAAATGGGTCCCTCCGGAAACGGGGCCCGTTTTTTTGGTTCCTACCCCCGTTTTTTGGTTCCTACCCCCGGTGTCGCGCTTAAATGGGTCCCCCTGAAACGGGGGCCCGTTTTTTTGGTTCCTACCCCCGTTTTTTGGTTCCTACCCCGGTGTCGCGCTTAAATGGGTCCCCCCGGAAACGGGGGCCCGTTTTTTTGGTTCCTACCCCCGTTTTTTGGTTCCTACCCCCGGTGTCGCGCTTAAATGGGTCCCCCCGGAAACGGGGGCCCGTTTTTTTGGTTCCTACCCCCGTTTTTTGGTTCCTACCCCCGGTGTCGCGCTTAAATGGGTCCCCCCGGAAACTGGGGCCCGTTTTTTTGGTTCCTACCCCCGTTTTTGGTTCCTACCCCCGGTGTCGCGCTTAAATGGGTCCCCCCGGAAACGGGGACGGTTTTTTTGGTTCCTACCCCCGTTTTTTGGTTCCTACCCCCGGTGTCGCGCTTAAATGGGTCCCCCTGAAACGGGGGCACGTTGTTTTGGTTCCTACCCCCGTTTTTTGGTTCCTACCCCCGGTGTCGCGCTTAAATGGGTCCCCCCGGAAACGGGGGCCGGTTTTTTTGGTTCCTACCTCCGTTTTTTGGTTCCTACCCCCGGTGTCGCGCTTAAATGGGTCCCCCCGGAAACGGGGGCCCGTTTTTTTGGTTCCTACCCCCGTTTTTTGGTTCCTACCCCCGGTGTCGCGCTTAAATGGGTCCCCCCGGAAACGGGGGCCCGTTTTTTTGGTTCCTACCCCCGTTTTTTGGTTCCTACCCCCGGTGTCGCGCTTAAATGGGTCCCCCCGGAAACGGGGGCCCGTTTTTTTGGTTCCTACCCCCGTTTTTTGGTTCCTACCCCCGGTGTCGCGCTTAAATGGGTCCCCCCGGAAACGGGGGCCCGTTTTTTTGGTTCCTACCCCCGTTTTTTGGTTCCTACCCCCGGTGTCGCGCTTAAATGGGTCCCCCCGGAAACGGGGGCCCGTTTTTTTGGTTCCTACCCCCGTTTTTTGGTTCCTACCCCCGGTGTCGCGCTTAAATGGGTCCCCCCGGAAACGGGGGCCCGTTTTTTTGGTTCCTACCCCCGTTTTTTGGTTCCTACCCCCGGTGTCGCGCTTAAATGGGTCTCCCCGGAAACGGGGGCCCGTTTTTTTGGTTCCTACCCCCGTTTTTTGGTTCCTACCCCCGGTGTCGCGCTTAAATGGGTCCCCCCGGAAACGGGGGCCCGTTTTTTTGGTTCCTACCCCCGTTTTTTGGTTCCTACCCCCGGTGTCGCGCTTAAATGGGTCCCCCCGGAAACGGGGGCCCGTTTTTTTGGTTCCTACCCCCGTTTTTTGGTTCCTACCCCCGGTGTCGCGCTTAAATGGGTCCCCCCGGAAACGGGGGCCGGTTTTTTTGGTTCCTACCCCCGTTTTTTGGTTCCTACCCCCGGTGTCGCGCTTAAATGGGTCCCCCCGGAAACGGGGGCCCGTTTTTTTGGTTCCTACCCCCGTTTTTTGGTTCCTACCCCCGTTTTTTGGTTCCTACCCCTGGTGTCGCGCTTAAATGGGTCCCCCCGGAAACGGGGGCCGGTTTTTTTGGTTCCTAGCCCCGTTTTTTGGTTCCTACCCCCGGTGTCGCGCTTAAATGGGTCCCCCCGGAAACGGGGGCCCGTTTTTTTGGTTCCTACCCCCGTTTTTTGGTTCCTACCCCCGGTGTCGCGCTTAAATGGGTCCCCCCGGAAACGGGGGCCCGTTTTTTTGGTTCCTACCCCCGTTTTTTGGTTCCAACCCCCGGTGTCGCGATTAAATGGGTCCCCCCGGAAACGGGGGCCCGTTTTTTTGGTTCCTACCCCCGTTTTTTGGTTCCTACCCCCGGTGTCGCGCTTAAATGGGTCCCCCCGGAAACGGGGGCCGGTTTTTTTGGTTCCTACCCCCCTTTCTTGGTTCCTACCCCCGGTGTCGCGCTTAAATGGGTCCTCCTGGAAACGGGGGCCCGTTTTTTTGGTTCCTACCCCCGTTTTTTGGTTCCTACCCCCGGTGTCGCGCTTAAATGGGTCCCCCGGAAACGGGGGCCCGTTTTTTTGGTTCCTACCCCCGTTTTTGGTTCCTACCCCCGGTGTCGCGCTTAAATGGGTCCCCCCGGAAACGGGGGCCCGTTTTTTTGGTTCCTACCCCCCCTTTCTTGGTTCCTACCCCCGGTGTCGCGCTTAAATGGGTCCTCCTGGAAACGGGGGCCCGTTTTTTTGGTTCCTACCCCCGTTTTTTGGTTCCTACCCCCGGTGTCGCGCTTAAATGGGTCCCCCCGGAAACTGGGGCCCGTTTTTTTGGTTCCTACCCCCGTTTTTGGTTCCTACCCCCGGTGTCGCAATTAAATGGGTCCCCCCGGAAACGGGGGACGGTTTTTTTGGTTCCTACCCCCGTTTTTTGGTTCCTACCCCCGGTGTCGCGCTTAAATGGGTCCCCCTGAAACGGGGGCACGTTGTTTTGGTTCCTACCCCCGTTTTTTGGTTCCTACCCCCGGTGTCGCGCTTAAATGGGTCCCCCCGGAAACGGGGGCCGGTTTTTTTGGTTCCTACCCCCGTTTTTTGGTTCCTACCCCCGGTGTCGCGCTTAAATGGGTCCCCCCGGAAACGGGGGCCCGTTTTTTTGGTTCCTACCCCCGTTTTTTGGTTCCTACCCCCGGTGTCGCGCTTAAATGGGTCCCCCCGGAAACGGGGGCCGGTTTTTTTGGTTCCTACCCCCGTTTTTTGGTTCCTACCCCCGGTGTCGCGCTTAAATGGGTCCCCCCGGAAACGGGGGCCCGTTTTTTTGGTTCCTACCCCCGTTTTTTGGTTCCTACCCCCGGTGTCGCGCTTAAATGGGTCCCCCCGGAAACGGGGGCCCGTTTTTTTGCTTCCTACCCCCGTTTTTTGGTTCCTACCCCCGGTGTCGCGCTTAAATGGGTCCCCCCGGAAACGGGGGCCCGTTTTTTTGGTTCCTACCCCCGTTTTTTGGTTCCTACCCCCAGTGTCGCGCTTAAATGGTTCCCCCCGGAAACGGGGGCCCGTTTTTTTGGTTCCTACCCCCGTTTTTTGGTTCCTACCCCCGGTGTCGCGCTTAAATGGGTCCCCCCGGAAACGGGGGCCCGTTTTTTTGGTTCCAACCCCCGTTTTTTGGTTCCTACCCCCGGTGTCGCGCTTAAATGGGTCCCCCCGGAAACGGGGGCCCGTTTTTTTGGTTCCTACCCCCGTTTTTTGGTTCCTACCCCTGGTGTCGCGCTTAAATGGGTCCCCCCGGAAACGGAGGCAGGTTTTTTTGGTTCCTAGCCCCGTTTTTTGGTTCCTACCCCCGGTGTCGCGCTTAAATGGGTCTCCCCGGAAACGGGGGCCCGTTTTTTTGGTTCCTACCCCCGTTTTTTGGTTCCTACCCCCGGTTTCGCGCTTAAATGGGTCCCCCCGGAAACGGGGGCCCATTTTTTTGGTTCCTACCCCCGTTTTTTCGTTCCTACCCCCGGTGTCGCGCTTAAATGGGTCCCCCCGGAAACGGGGGCCCGTTTTTTTGGTTTCTACCCCCGTTTTTTGGTTCCTACTTCCGGTGTCGCGCTTAAATGGGTTCCCCCGGAAACGGGGGCCGGTTTTTTTGGTTCCTACCCCCGTTTTTTGGTTCCTACCCCTGGTGTCGCGCTTAAATGGGTCCCCCCGGAAACGGGGGCCGGTTTTTTTGGTTCCTACCCCCGTTTTTTGGTTCCTACCCCCGGTGTCGCGCTTAAATGGGTCCCCCCGGAAACGGGGGCCCGTTTTTTTGGTTCCTACCCCCGTTTTTTGGTTCCTACCCCCGGTTCCGCGCTTAAATGGGTCCCCCCGGAAACGGGGGCCCATTTTTTTGGTTCCTACCCCCGTTTTTTGGTTCCTACCCCCGGTGTCGCGTTTAAATGGGTCCCCCCGGAAACGGGGGCCCGTTTTTTTGGTTCCTACCCCCGTTTTTTGGTTCCTACCCCCGGTGTCGCGCTTAAATGGGTCCCCCCGGAAACGGGGGCCCGTTTTTTTGGTTCCTACCCCCGTTTTTTGGTTCCTACCCCCGGTGTCGCGCTTAAATGGGTCTCCCCGGAAACGGGGGCCCGTTTTTTTGGTTCCTACCCCCGTTTTATGGTTCCTACCCCCGGTGTCGCGCTTAAATGGGTCCCCCCGGAAACGGGGGCCCGTTTTTTTGGTTCCTACCCCCGTTTTTTGGTTCCTACCCCCGGTGTCGCGCTTAAATGGGTCCCCCTGAAACGGGGGCCCGTTGTTTTGGTTCCTACCCCCGTTTTTTGGTTCCTACCCCCGGTGTCGTGCTTAAATGGGTCCCCCCGGAAACGGGGGCCGGTTTTTTTGGTTCCTACCCCCGTTTTTTGGTTCCTACCCCCGGTGTCGCGCTTAAATGGGTCCCCCCGGAAACGGGGGCCCGTTTTTTTGGTTCCTACCCCCGTTTTTTGGTTCCTACCCCCGTTTTTTGGTTCCTACCCCTGGTGTCGCGCTTAAATGGGTCCCCCCGGAAACGGGGGCCGGTTTTTTTGGTTCCTAGCCCCGTTTTTTGGTTCCTACCCCCGGTGTCGCGCTTAAATGGGTCCCCCTGAAACGGGGGCCCGTTGTTTTGGTTCCTACCCCCGTTTTTTGGTTCCTACCCCCGGTGTCGCGCTTAAATGGGTCCCCCCGGAAACGGGGGCCGGTTTTTTTGGTTCCTACACCCGTTTTTTGGTTCCTACCCCCGGTGTCGCGCTTAAATGGGTCCCCCCGGAAACGGGGGCCCGTTTTTTTGGTTCCTACCCCCGTTTTTTGGTTCCTACCCCCGGTGTCGCGCTTAAATGGGTCCCCCCGGAAACGGGGGCCCGTTTTTTTGCTTCCTACCCCCGTTTTTTGGTTCCTACCCCGGTGTCGCACTTAAATGGGTCCCCCCGGAAATGGGGGCCCGTTTTTTTGGTTCCTACCCCCGTTTTTTGGTTCCTACCCCCAGTGTCGCGCTTAAATGGGTCCCCCCGGAAACGGGGGCCCGTTTTTTTGGTTCCTACCCCCGTTTTTTGGTTCCTACCCCCGGTGTCGCGCTTAAATGGGTCCCCCCGGAAACGGGGGCCCGTTTTTTTGGTTCCAACCCCCGTTTTTTGGTTCCTACCCCCGGTGTCGCGCTTAAATGGGTCCCCCCGGAAACGGGGGCCCGTTTTTTTGGTTCCTACCCCCGTTTTTTGGTTCCTACCCCTGGTGTCGCGCTTAAATGGGTCCCCCCGGAAACGGGGGCCGGTTTTTTTGGTTCCTAGCCCCGTTTTTTGGTTCCTACCCCCGGTGTCGCGCTTAAATGGGTCCCCCCGGAAACGGGGGCCCGTTTTTTTGGTTCCTACCCCCGTTTTTTGGTTCCTACCCCCGGTGTCGTGCTTAAATGGGTCCCCCCGGAAACGGGGGCCCGTTTTTTTGGTTCCTACCCCCGTTTTTTGGTTCCTACCCCCGGTGTCGCGATTAAATGGGTCCCCCCGGAAACGGGGGCCCGTTTTTTTGGTTCCTACCCCCGTTTTTTGGTTCCTACCCCCGGTGTCGCGCTTAAATGGGTCCCCCCGGAAACGGGGGCCCGTTTTTTTGGTTCCTACCCCCCTTTCTTGGTTCCTACCCCCGGTGTCGCGCTTAAATGGGTCCTCCTGGAAACGGGGGCCCGTTTTTTTGGTTCCTACCCCCGTTTTTTGGTTCCTACCCCCGGTGTCGCGCTTAAATGGGTCCCCCCGGAAACGGGGGCCCGTTTTTTTGGTTCCTACCCCCGTTTTTTGGTTCCTACCCCCGGTGTCGCACTTAAATGGGTCCCTCCGGAAACGGGGGCCCGTTTTTTTGGTTCCTACCCCCGTTTTTTGGTTCCTACCCCCGGTGTCGCGCTTAAATGGGTCCCCCTGAAACGGGGGCCCGTTTTTTTGGTTCCTACCCCCGTTTTTTGGTTCCTACCCCCGGTGTCGCGCTTAAATGGGTCCCCCCGGAAACGGGGGCCCGTTTTTTTGGTTCCTACCCCCGTTTTTTGGTTCCTACCCCCGGTGTCGCGCTTAAATGGGTCCCCCCGGAAACGGGGGCCCGTTTTTTTGGTTCCTACCCCCGTTTTTTGGTTCCTACCCCCGGTGTCGCGCTTAAATGGGTCCCCCCGGAAACTGGGGCCCGTTTTTTTGGTTCCTACCCCCGTTTTTGGTTCCTACCCCCGGTGTCGCGCTTAAATGGGTCCCCCCGGAAACGGGGGACGGTTTTTTTGGTTCCTACCCCCGTTTTTTGGTTCCTACCCCCGGTGTCGCGCTTAAATGGGTCCCCCTGAAACGGGGGCACGTTGTTTTGGTTCCTACCCCCGTTTTTTGGTTCCTACCCCCGGTGTCGCGCTTAAATGGGTCCCCCCGGAAACGGGGGCCGGTTTTTTTGGTTCCTACCTCCGTTTTTTGGTTCCTACCCCCGGTGTCGCGCTTAAATGGGTCCCCCCGGAAACGGGGGCCCGTTTTTTTGGTTCCTACCCCCGTTTTTTGGTTCCTACCCCCGGTGTCGCGCTTAAATGGGTCCCCCCGGAAACGGGGGCCCGTTTTTTTGCTTCCTACCCCCGTTTTTTGGTTCCTACCCCCGGTGTCGCGCTTAAATGGGTCCCCCCGGAAACGGGGGCCCGTTTTTTTGGTTCCTACCCCCGTTTTTTGGTTCCTACCCCCGGTGTCGCGCTTAAATGGGTCCCCCCGGAAACGGGGGCCCGTTTTTTTGGTTCCAACCCCCGTTTTTTGGTTCCTACCCCCGGTGTCGCGCTTAAATGGGTCCCCCCGGAAACGGGGGCCCGTTTTTTTGGTTCCTACCCCCGTTTTTTGGTTCCTACCCCTGGTGTCGCGCTTAAATGGGTCCCCCCGGAAACGGAGGCAGGTTTTTTTGGTTCCTAGCCCCGTTTTTTGGTTCCTACCCCCGGTGTCGCGCTTAAATGGGTCTCCCCGGAAACGGGGGCCCGTTTTTTTGGTTCCTACCCCCGTTTTTTGGTTCCTACCCCCGGTTTCGCGCTTAAATGGGTCCCCCCGGAAACGGGGGCCCATTTTTTTGATTCCTACCCCCGTTTTTTGGTTCCTACCCCCGGTGTCGCGCTTAAATGGGTCCCCCCGGAAACGGGGGCCCGTTTTTTTGGTTTCTACCCCCGTTTTTTGGTTCCTACTTCCGGTGTCGCGCTTAAATGGGTTCCCCCGGAAACGGGGGCCGGTTTTTTTGGTTCCTACCCCCGTTTTTTGGTTCCTACCCCTGGTGTCGCGCTTAAATGGGTCCCCCCGGAAACGGGGGCCGGTTTTTTTGGTTCCTACCCCCGTTTTTTGGTTCCTACCCCCGGTGTCGCGCTTAAATGGGTCCCCCCGGAAACGGGGGCCCGTTTTTTTGGTTCCTACCCCCGTTTTTTGGTTCCTACCCCCGGTTTCGCGCTTAAATGGGTCCCCCCGGAAACGGGGGCCCATTTTTTTGGTTCCTACCCCCGTTTTTTGGTTCCTACCCCCGGTGTCGCGTTTAAATGGGTCCCCCCGGAAACGGGGGCCCGTTTTTTTGGTTCCTACCCCCGTTTTTTGGTTCCTACCCCCGGTGTCGCGCTTAAATGGGTCCCCCCGGAAACGGGGGCCCGTTTTTTTGGTTCCTACCCCCGTTTTTTGGTTCCTACCCCCGGTGTCGCGCTTAAATGGGTCTCCCCGGAAACGGGGGCCCGTTTTTTTGGTTCCTACCCCCGTTTTATGGTTCCTACCCCCGGTGTCGCGCTTAAATGGGTCCCCCCGGAAACGGGGGCCCGTTTTTTTGGTTCCTACCCCCGTTTTTTGGTTCCTACCCCCGGTGTCGCGCTTAAATGGGTCCCCCTGAAACGGGGGCCCGTTGTTTTGGTTCCTACCCCCGTTTTTTGGTTCCTACCCCCGGTGTCGTGCTTAAATGGGTCCCCCCGGAAACGGGGGCCGGTTTTTTTGGTTCCTACCCCCGTTTTTTGGTTCCTACCCCCGGTGTCGCGCTTAAATGGGTCCCCCCGGAAACGGGGGCCCGTTTTTTTGGTTCCTACCCCCGTTTTTTGGTTCCTACCCCCGTTTTTTGGTTCCTACCCCTGGTGTCGCGCTTAAATGGGTCCCCCCGGAAACGGGGGCCGGTTTTTTTGGTTCCTAGCCCCGTTTTTTGGTTCCTACCCCCGGTGTCGCGCTTAAATGGGTCCCCCCGGAAACGGGGGCCCGTTTTTTTGGTTCCTACCCCCGTTTTTTGGTTCCTACCCCCGGTGTCGCGCTTAAATGGGTCCCCCCGGAAACGGGGGCCCGTTTTTTTGGTTCCTACCCCCGTTTTTTGGTTCCAACCCCCGGTGTCGCGATTAAATGGGTCCCCCCGGAAACGGGGGCCCGTTTTTTTGGTTCCTACCCCCGTTTTTTGGTTCCTACCCCCGGTGTCGCGCTTAAATGGGTCCCCCCGGAAACGGGGGCCCGTTTTTTTGGTTCCTACCCCCCTTTCTTGGTTCCTACCCCCGGTGTCGCGCTTAAATGGGTCCTCCTGGAAACGGGGGCCCGTTTTTTTGGTTCCTACACCCGTTTTTTGGTTCCTACCCCCGGTGTCGCGCTTAAATGGGTCCCCCCGGAAACGGGGGCCCGTTTTTTTGGTTCCTACCCCCGTTTTTTGGTTCCTACTCCCGGTGTCGCGCTTAAATGGGTCCCCCCGGAAACGGGGGCCCGTTTTTTTGGTTCCTACCCCCGTTTTTTGGTTCCTACCCCCGGTGTCGCGCTTAAATGGGTCCCCCCGGAAACGGGGGCCCGTTTTTTTGGTTCCTACCCCCGTTTTTTGGTTCCTACCCCCGGTGTCGCGCTTAAATGGGTCCCCCCGGAAACTGGGGCCCGTTTTTTTGGTTCCTACCCCCGTTTTTGGTTCCTACCCCCGGTGTCGCAATTAAATGGGTCCCCCCGGAAACGGGGGACGGTTTTTTTGGTTCCTACCCCCGTTTTTTGGTTCCTACCCCCGGTGTCGCGCTTAAATGGGTCCCCCTGAAACGGGGGCACGTTGTTTTGGTTCCTACCCCCGTTTTTTGGTTCCTACCCCCGGTGTCGCGCTTAAATGGGTCCCCCCGGAAACGGGGGCCGGTTTTTTTGGTTCCTACCCCCGTTTTTTGGTTCCTACCCCCGGTGTCGCGCTTAAATGGGTCCCCCCGGAAACGGGGGCCCGTTTTTTTGCTTCCTACCCCCGTTTTTTGGTTCCTACCCCCGGTGTCGCGCTTAAATGGGTCCCCCCGGAAACGGGGGCCCGTTTTTTTGGTTCCTACCCCCGTTTTTTGGTTCCTACCCCCAGTGTCGCGCTTAAATGGTTCCCCCCGGAAACGGGGGCCCGTTTTTTTGGTTCCTACCCCCGTTTTTTGGTTCCTACCCCCGGTGTCGCGCTTAAATGGGTCCCCCCGGAAACGGGGGCCCGTTTTTTTGGTTCCAACCCCCGTTTTTTGGTTCCTACCCCCGGTGTCGCGCTTAAATGGGTCCCCCCGGAAACGGGGGCCCGTTTTTTTGGTTCCTACCCCCGTTTTTTGGTTCCTACCCCTGGTGTCGCGCTTAAATGGGTCCCCCCGGAAACGGAGGCAGGTTTTTTTGGTTCCTAGCCCCGTTTTTTGGTTCCTACCCCCGGTGTCGCGCTTAAATGGGTCTCCCCGGAAACGGGGGCCCGTTTTTTTGGTTCCTACCCCCGTTTTTTGGTTCCTACCCCCGGTTTCGCGCTTAAATGGGTCCCCCCGGAAACGGGGGCCCATTTTTTTGGTTCCTACCCCCGTTTTTTGGTTCCTACCCCCGGTGTCGCGCTTAAATGGGTCCCCCCGGAAACGGGGGCCCGTTTTTTTGGTTTCTACCCCCGTTTTTTGGTTCCTACTTCCGGTGTCGCGCTTAAATGGGTTCCCCCGGAAACGGGGGCCGGTTTTTTTGGTTCCTACCCCCGTTTTTTGGTTCCTACCCCTGGTGTCGCGCTTAAATGGGTCCCCCCGGAAACGGGGGCCGGTTTTTTTGGTTCCTACCCCCGTTTTTTGGTTCCTACCCCCGGTGTCGCGCTTAAATGGGTCCCCCCGGAAACGGGGGCCCGTTTTTTTGGTTCCTACCCCCGTTTTTTGGTTCCTACCCCCGGTTCCGCGCTTAAATGGGTCCCCCCGGAAACGGGGGCCCATTTTTTTGGTTCCTACCCCCGTTTTTTGGTTCCTACCCCCGGTGTCGCCTTTAAATGGGTCCCCCCGGAAACGGGGGCCCGTTTTTTTGGTTCCTACCCCCGTTTTTTGGTTCCTACCCCCGGTGTCGCGCTTAAATGGGTCCCCCCGGAAACGGGGGCCCGTTTTTTTGGTTCCTACCCCCGTTTTTTGGTTCCTACCCCCGGTGTCGCGCTTAAATGGGTCTCCCCGGAAACGGGGGCCCGTTTTTTTGGTTCCTACCCCCGTTTTATGGTTCCTACCCCCGGTGTCGCGCTTAAATGGGTCCCCCCGGAAACGGGGGCCCGTTTTTTTGGTTCCTACCCCCGTTTTTTGGTTCCTACCCCCGGTGTCGCGCTTAAATGGGTCCCCCTGAAACGGGGGCCCGTTGTTTTGGTTCCTACCCCCGTTTTTTGGTTCCTACCCCCGGTGTCGTGCTTAAATGGGTCCCCCCGGAAACGGGGGCCGGTTTTTTTGGTTCCTACCCCCGTTTTTTGGTTCCTACCCCCGGTGTCGCGCTTAAATGGGTCCCCCCGGAAACGGGGGCCCGTTTTTTTGGTTCCTACCCCCGTTTTTTGGTTCCTACCCCCGTTTTTTGGTTCCTACCCCTGGTGTCGCGCTTAAATGGGTCCCCCCGGAAACGGGGGCCGGTTTTTTTGGTTCCTAGCCCCGTTTTTTGGTTCCTACCCCCGGTGTCGCGCTTAAATGGGTCCCCCTGAAACGGGGGCCCGTTGTTTTGGTTCCTACCCCCGTTTTTTGGTTCCTACCCCCGGTGTCGCGCTTAAATGGGTCCCCCCGGAAACGGGGGCCGGTTTTTTTGGTTCCTACACCCGTTTTTTGGTTCCTACCCCCGGTGTCGCGCTTAAATGGGTCCCCCCGGAAACGGGGGCCCGTTTTTTTGGTTCCTACCCCCGTTTTTTGGTTCCTACCCCCGGTGTCGCGCTTAAATGGGTCCCCCCGGAAACGGGGGCCCGTTTTTTTGCTTCCTACCCCCGTTTTTTGGTTCCTACCCCCGGTGTCGCACTTAAATGGGTCCCCCCGGAAATGGGGGCCCGTTTTTTTGGTTCCTACCCCCGTTTTTTGGTTCCTACCCCTGGTGTCGCGCTTAAATGGGTCCCCCCGGAAACGGAGGCAGGTTTTTTTGGTTCCTAGCCCCGTTTTTTGGTTCCTACCCCCGGTGTCGCACTTAAATGGGTCCCTCCGGAAACACGGGGGCCCGTTTTTTTGGTTCCTACCCCCGTTTTTTGGTTCCTACCCCCGGTGTCGCGCTTAAATGGGTCCCCCTGAAACGGGGGCCCGTTTTTTTTGGTTCCTACCCCCGTTTTTTGGTTCCTACCCCCGGTGTCGCGCTTAAATGGGTCCCCCCGGAAACGGGGGCCGGTTTTTTTGGTTCCTACCCCCGTTTTTTGGTTCCTACCCCCGGTGTCGCGCTTAAATGGGTCCCCCCGGGAACGGGGGCCCGTTTTTTTGGTTCCTACCCCCGTTTTTTGGTTCCTACCCCCGGTTTCGCGCTTAAATGGGTCCCCCCGGAAACGGGGGCCCATTTTTTTTGGTTCCTACCCCCGTTTTTTGGTTCCTACCCCCGGTGTCGCGTTTAAATGGGTCCCCCCGGAAACGGGGGCCGGTTTTTTTTGGTTCCTACCCCCGTTTTTTGGTTCCTACCCCGGTGTCGCGCTTAAATGGGTCTCCCCGGAAACGGGGGCCCGTTTTTTTGGTTCCTACCCCCGTTTTATGGTTCCTACCCCCGGTGTCGCGCTTAAATGGGTCCCCCCGGAAACGGGGGCCCGTTTTTTTGGTTCCTACCCCGTTTTTTGGTTCCTACCCCCGGTGTCGCGCTTAAATGGGTCCCCCTGAAACGGGGGCCCGTTTTTTTGGTTCCTACCCCCGTTTTTGGTTCCTACCCCCGGTGTCGCGCTTAAATGGGTCCCCCCGGAAACGGGGGCCGGTTTTTTGGTTCCTACCCCCGTTTTTTGGTTCCTACCCCCGGTGTCGCGCTTAAATGGGTCCCCCTGAAACGGGGGCACGTTGTTTTGGTTCCTACCCCCGTTTTTTGGTTCCTACCCCCGGTGTCGCGCTTAAATGGGTCCCCCCGGAAACGGGGGCCGGTTTTTTTGGTTCCTACCCCCGTTTTTGGTTCCTACCCCCGGTGTCGCGCTTAAATGGGTCCCCCCGGAAACGGGGGCCCGTTTTTTTGGTTCCTACCCCCGTTTTTTGGTTCCTACCCCCGGTGTCGCGCTTAAATGGGTCCCCCCGGAAACGGGGACCCGTTTTTTTTGCTTCCTACCCCCGTTTTTGGTTCCTACCCCCGGTGTCGCGCTTAAATGGGTCCCCCCGGAAACGGGGGCCCGTTTTTTTGGTTCCTACCCCGTTTTTTGGTTCCTACCCCCAGTGTCGCGCTTAAATGGGTCCCCCGGAAACGGGGGCCCGTTTTTTTGGTTCCTACCCCCGTTTTTTGGTTCCTACCCCCGGTGTCGCGCTTAAATGGGTCCCCCCGGAAACGGGGGCCCGTTTTTTTTGGTTCCTACCCCCGTTTTTTGGTTCCTACCCCTTGTGTCGCGCTTTAATGGGTCCCCCCGGAAACGGAGGCCGGTTTTTTTGGTTCCTAGCCCCGTTTTTTGGTTCCTACCCCCCGGTGTCGCGCTTAAATGGGTCCCCCCGGAAACGGGGGCCCGTTTTTTTGGTTCCTACCCCCGTTTTTTGGTTCCTACCCCCGGTTTCGCGCTTAAATGGGTCCCCCCGGAAACGGGGGCCCGTTTTTTTGGTTCCTACCCCCGTTTTTTTGGTTCCTACCCCCGGTGTCGCGCTTAAATGGGTCCCCCCGGAAACGGGGGCCCGTTTTTTTGGTTTCTACCCCCGTTTTTTGGTTCCTACTTCCGGTGTCGCGCTTAAATGGGTTCCCCCGGAAACGGGGGCCGGTTTTTTGGTTCCTACCCCCCGTTTTTTGGTTCCTACCCCTGGTGTCGCGCTTAAATGGGTCCCCCCGGAAACGGGGGCCGGTTTTTTGGTTCCTACCCCGTTTTTTGGTTCCTACCCCCGGTGTCGCGCTTAAATGGGTCCCCCCGGAAACGGGGGCCCGTTTTTTTGGTTCCTACCCCCGTTTTTGGTTCCTACCCCCGGTTTCGCGCTTAAATGGGTCCCCCCGGAAACGGGGGCCCATTTTTTTGGTTCCTACCCCCGTTTTTTGGTTCCTACCCCCGGTGTCGCGTTTAAATGGGTCCCCCCGGAAACGGGGGCCCGTTTTTTTTGGTTCCTACCCCCGTTTTTTGGTTCCTACCCCCGGTGTCGCGCTTAAATGGGTCCCCCCGGAAACGGGGGCCCGTTTTTTTGTTCCTACCCCCGTTTTTGGTTCCTACCCCCGGTGTCGCGCTTAAATGGGTCTCCCCGGAAACGGGGGCCCGTTTTTTTGGTTCCTACCCCGTTTTATGGTTCCTACCCCGGTGTCGCGCTTAAATGGGTCCCCCGGAAACGGGGGCCCGTTTTTTTGGTTCCTACCCCCGTTTTTTGGTTCCTACCCCCGGTGTCGCGCTTAAATGGGTCCCCCTGAAACGGGGGCCCGTTGTTTTGGTTCCTACCCCCGTTTTTTGGTTCCTACCCCCGGTGTCGTGCTTAAATGGGTCCCCCCGGAAACGGGGGCCGGTTTTTTTGGTTCCTACCCCCGTTTTTTGGTTCCTACCCCCGGTGTCGCGCTTAATGGGTCCCCCCGGAAACGGGGGCCCGTTTTTTTGGTTCCTACCCCCGTTTTTTGGTTCCTACCCCCGGTGTCGCGCTTAAATGGGTCCCCCCGGAAACGGGGGCCCGTTTTTTGGTTCCTACCCCCGTTTTATGGTTCCTACCCCCGGTGTCGCGCTTAAATGGGTCCCCCCGGAAACGGGGGCCCGTTTTTTTGGTTCCTACCCCCGTTTTTTGGTTCCTACCCCAGGTGTCGCGCTTAAATGGGTCCCCCCGGAAACGGGGGCCCGTTTTTTTGGTTCCTACCCCCGTTTTTTGGTTCCTACCACCGGTGTCGCGCTTAAATGGGTCCCCCCGGAAACGGGGGCCCGTTTTTTTTGGTTCCAACCCCCGTTTTTTGGTTCCTACCCCCGGTGTCGCGCTTAAATGGGTCCCCCCGGAAACGGGGGCCCGTTTTTTTTGGTTCCTACCCCCGTTTTTTGGTTCCTACCCCTGGTGTCGCGCTTAAATGGGTCCCCCCCGGAAACGGAGGCAGGTTTTTTTGGTTCCTAGCCCCGTTTTTTGGTTCCTACCCCCGGTGTCGCGCTTAAATGGGTCTCCCCGGAAACGGGGGCCCGTTTTTTTGGTTCCTACCCCCGTTTTTTGGTTCCTACCCCCGGTTTCGCGCTTAAATGGGTCCCCCCGGAAACGGGGGCCCATTTTTTTGGTTCCTACCCCCGTTTTTTGGTTCCTACCCCCGGTGTCGCGCTTAAATGGGTCCCCCCGGAAACGGGGGCCCGTTTTTTTGGTTTCTACCCCCGTTTTTTGGTTCCTACTTCCGGTGTCGCGCTTAAATGGGTTCCCCCGGAAACGGGGGCCGGTTTTTTTGGTTCCTACCCCCGTTTTTTGGTTCCTACCCCTGGTGTCGCGCTTAAATGGGTCCCCCCGGAAACGGGGGCCGGTTTTTTTGGTTCCTACCCCCGTTTTTTGGTTCCTACCCCCGGTGTCGCGCTTAAATGGGTCCCCCCGGAAACGGGGGCCCGTTTTTTTGGTTCCTACCCCGTTTTTTGGTTCCTACCCCCGGTTTCGCGCTTAAATGGGTCCCCCCGGAAACGGGGGCCCATTTTTTTGGTTCCTACCCCCGTTTTTTGGTTCCTACCCCCGGTGTCGCGTTTAAATGGGTCCCCCCGGAAACGGGGGCCCGTTTTTTGGTTCCTACCCCCGTTTTTTGGTTCCTACCCCGGTGTCGCGCTTAAATGGA
>NW_026775330.1:0-91677 GCF_030867095.1 Alligator mississippiensis | reverse complement strand
TCGGGGGCCCGTTTTTTTGGTTCCTACCCCCGTTTTTTGGTTCCTACCCCCGGTGTCGCGCTTAGATGGGTGCCCCCCGGAAAGGGGGGCCCGTTTTTTTGGGTTCCTACCCCCCTTTTTTGGTTCCTAACAACGGTGTCGCGCTTAAATGGGTCCCCCGGAAACGGGGGCCCGTTTTTTTGGTTCCTACCCCCGTTTTTTGGTTCCTACCCCCGGTGTCGCGCTTAAATGGGTCCCCCCGGAAACGGGGGCCCGTTTTTTTGGTTCCTACCCCCCGTTTTTTGGTTCCTACCCCCGGTGCCGCGCTTAAATGGGTCCCCCGGAAACGGGGGCCCCGTTTTTTTGGTTCCTACCCCGTTTTTTGGTTCCTACCCCCGGTGTCGCGCTTAAATGGGTCCCCCCGGAAACGGGGGCCCGTTTTTTTGGTTCCTACCCCCGTTTTTTGGTTCCTACCCCCGGTGTCCGCGCTTTAATGGGTTCCCCCGGAAACGGGGGCCGGTTTTTTGGTTCCTACCCCCGTTTTTTGGTTCCAACCCCTGGTGTCGCGCTTAAATGGGTCCCCCCGGAAACGGGGGCCCGTTTTTTTGGTTCCTACCCCCCTTTTTGGTTCCTACCCCCGGTGTCGCGCTTAAATGGGTCCCCCCGGAAACGGGGGCCCGTTTTTTTGGTTCCTACCCCCGCTTTTTGGTTCCTACCCCTGGTGTCGCGCTTAAATGGGTCCCCCGGAAACGGGGGCCCGTTTTTTGGTTCCTACCTCCGTTTTTTGGTTCCTACCCCCGGTGTCGCGCTTAAATGGGTCCCCCCGGAAACGGGGGCCCGTTTTTTTGGTTCCTACCCCGTTTTTTGGTTCCTACCCCCGGTGTCGCGCTTAAATGGGTCCCCCGGAAACGGGGGCCCGTTTTTTTGGTTCCTACCCCCGTTTTTTGGTTCCTACCCCGGTGTCGCGCTTAAATGGGTCCCCCCGGAAACGGGGGCCCGTTTTTTTGGTTCCTACCCCCGTTTTTTGGTTCCTACCCCCGGTGTCGCGCTTAAATGGGTCCCCCCGGAAACGGGGGCCCGTTTTTTTGGTTCCTACCCCCGTTTTTTGGTTCCTACCCCCGGTGTCGCGCTTAAATGGGTCCCCCGGAAACGGGGGCCCGTTTTTTTGGTTCCTACCCCGTTTTTGGTTCCTACCCCCGGTGTCGCGCTTAAATGGGTCCCCCCGGAAACGGGGGCCCGTTTTTTTGGTTTCTACCCTTCATTTTTTGTTCCTACTCCCGGTGTCGCGCTTAAATGGGTCCCCCCGGAAACGGGGGCCCATTTTTTGGGTTCCTACCCCCCTTTTTTGGTTCCTAACCCCGGTGTCGCGCTTAAATGGGGTCCCCCCGGAAACGGGGGCCCTTTTTTTGGTTCCTACCCCCCTTTTTTGGTTCCTAACCCCGGTGTCGCGCTTAAATGGTCCCCCGGAAACGGGGGCCCGTTTTTTTGGTTCCTACCCCCGTTTTTTGGTTCCTACCCCCGTGTCGCACATAAATGGGTCCCCCCGGAAACGGGGGCCCATTTTTTTGGTTCCTACCTCCGTTTTTTGGTTCCTACCCCCGGTGTCGCGCTTAAATGGGTCCCCCCGGAAACGGGGGCCCATTTTTTTGGTTCCTACCCCCCTTTTTTGGTTCCTACCCCCGGTGTCGCGCTTAAATGGGTCCCCCGGAAACGGGGCCCGTTTCTTTGGTTCCTACCCCCGTTTTTTGGTTCCTACCCCCGGTGTCACGCTTAAATGGGTCCCACCGGAAACGGGGGCCCGTGCTTTTGGTTCCTACCCCGGTGTCGCGCTTAAATGGGTCCCCCCGGAAACGGGGCCCGTTTTTTTGGTTCCTTGCCCGTTTTTTGCTTCCTACCCCCGGTGACGCGCTTAAATGGGTCCTCCCGGAAACGGGGGCCCGTTTTTTTTGGTTCCTACCTCCGTTTTTTGGTTCCTACCCCTTGTGTCGCGCTTAAATGGGTCCCCCCGGAAACGTGGGCCCCTTTTTTTGGCTCCTAACCCCGTTTTTTGTTCCTACCCCCGGTGTCGCACTGAAATGGGTCCCCAAGGAAACGGGGGCCCGTTTTTTTGGTTCCTACCCCCGTTTTTTGGTTCCTAACCCCGGTGTCGCGCTTAAATGGGTCCCCCCGGAAACGGGGGCCCATTTTTTTGGTTCCTACCCCCGTTTTTTGGTACCTACACCCCGGTGTCGCGCTTAAATGGGTTCCCCCAGAAACGGGGGCCCGTTTTTTTGGTTCCTACCCCCGTTTTTTGCTTCCTACCCCCGGTGACGCGCTTCAATGGTTCCCCCCGGAAACGGGGGCCCGTTTTTTTGGTTCCTACCCCCGTTTTTTGGTTCCTACCCCCGGTGTCGCGCTTAAATGGGTCCCCCCGGAAACGGGGGCCCGTTTTTTTGGTTCCTAACCCGGTTTTGTGGTTCATAACCCCGGTGTAGCGCTTAAATGGTTCCCCCCGGAAACGGGGGCCCGTTTTTTTGGTTCCTACCCCCGTTTTTTGGTTCCTACCCCCGGTGTCGCGCTTAAATGGGTCCCCCCGGAAACGGGGGCCCATTTTTTTCGTTCCTACCCCCATTTTTTGGTTCCTACCCCCGGTGACGCGCTTAAATGGGTCCCCCCGGAAACGGGGCCCGTTTTTTTGGTTCCTACCCTCGTTTTTTGGTTCCTACCCCCGGTGTAGCGCTTAAATGGGTTCCCCCCGAAACGGGGGCCCGTTTTTTTGGTTCCTACCCCCGTTTTTTGGTTCCTACCCCCGGTGTCGCGCTTAAATGGGTCCCCCCGGAAACGGGGGCCCGTTTTTTTGGTTCCTACCCCCGTTTTTCGGTTCCTACCCCCGGTGCCGCGCTTAAATGGGTCCCCCCGGAAACGGGGGCCCGTTTTTTTGGTTCCTACCCCCGTTTTTTGGTTCCTACCCCCGGTGTCGCGCTTCAATGGGTCCCCCCGGAAACGGGGGCCCGTTTTTTTGGTTCCTACCCCCGTTTTTTGGTTCCTACCCCCGGTGTCGCGCTTAAATGGGTCCCCCCGGAAACGGGGGCCCGTTTTTTTGGTTCCTACCCCCGTTTTTTGGTTCCTACCCCCGGTGTCGCGCTTAAATGGGTCCCCCCGAAACGGGGGCCCGTTTTTTTGGTTCCTACCCCCGTTTTTTGGTTCCTACCCCCGGTGTCGCGCTTAAATGGGTCCCCCCGGAAACGGGGGCCCGTTTTTTTGGTTCCTACCCCCGTTTTTTGGTTCCTACCCCCGGTGTCGCGCTTAAATGGGTCCCAACGGAAACGGGGGCCCGTGTTTTTGGTTCCTACCCCAGTTTTTTGGTTCCTACCCCGGGTGTCGCGCTTAAATGGGTCCCCCCGGAAACGGGGGCCCGTTTTTTTGGTTCCTAGCCCCGTTTTTTGCTTCCTACCCCCGGTGACGCGCTTAAATGGGTCCCCCCGGAAACGGGGGCCCGTTTTTTTGGTTCCTACCCCCGTTTTTTGGTTCCTACCCCCGGTGTCGCGCTTAAATGGGTCCCCCTGGAAACGGGGGCCCGTTTTTTTTGGTTCCTACCCCCGTTTTTTGGTTCCTACCCCCGGTGTCGCGCTTAAATGGGTCCCCCCGGAAACGGGGGCCCGTTTTTTTGGTTCCTACCCCTGTTTTTTGGTTCCTAACCCCGGTGTCGCGCTTAAATGGGTCCCCCCGGAAACAGGGGCCCATTTTTTTGGTTCCTAAACCCGTTTTTTGGTTCCTACCCCTGTGTCGCGCTTAAATGGGTCCCCCCGGAAACGGGGGCCCGTTTTTTTGGTTCCTACCCCCGTTTTTTGGTTCTACCCCCAGTGTCGCGCTTAAATGGGTCCCCCCGGAAAAGGGGACCCGTTTTTTTTGGTTCCTACCCCCCTTTTTTTTTTCCTACCCCCGGTGTCGCGCTTCAATGGGTCCCCCCGGAAACGGGGGCCCGTTTTTTTGGTTCCTACCCCCGTTTTTTGGTTCCTACCCCCGGTGTCCGCGCTTAAATGGGTCCCCCCGGAAACGGGGGCCCGTTTTTTTGGTTCCTACCCCGTTTTTTGGTTCCTACCCCCGGTGTCGCGCTTAAATGGGTCCCCCCGGAAACGGGGGCCCATTTTTTTGGTTCCTACCCCCCTTTTTTGGTTCCTAACCCCGGTGTCGCGCTTAAATGGGTCCCCCCGGAAACGGGGGCCCGTTTTTTTGGTTCCTACCCCCGTTTTTTGGTTCCTACCCCCGGTGTCGCGCTTAAATGGGTCCCCCCGGAAACGGGGGCCCGTTTTTTTGGTTCCTACCCCCTTTTTTTGGTTCCTACCCCCGGTGTCGCGCTTAAATGGGTCCCCCCGAAACGGGGGCCCGTTTTTTTGGTTCCTACCCCCGTTTTTTGGTTCCTACCCCGGTGTCGCGCTTAAATGGGTCCCCCCGGAAACGGGGGCCCATTTTTTTGGTTCCTACCCCCCTTTTTTGGTTCCTACCCCCGGTGTCGCGCTTAAATTGGTCCCCCCAGAAACGGGGGCCCGTTTTTTTGGTTCCTAGCCCCGTTTTTTGCTTCCTACCCCCGGTGACCGCGCTTAAATGGGTCCTCCCGGAAACGGGGGCCCGTTTTTTTGGTTCCTACCTCCGTTTTTTGGTTCCTACCCCCGGTGTCGCGCTTAAATGGGTCCCCCCGGAAACGGGGGCTCCTTTTTTTGGTTCCTAACCCCGTTTTTTGTTCCTACCCCCGGTGTCGCGCTGAAATGGGTCCCCCCGGAAACGGGGGCCCGTTTTTTTGGTTCCTACACCCGTTTTTTGGTTCCTACCCCCAGTGTCGCGCTTAAATGGGTCCCCCCGGAAAAGGGGACCCGTTTTTTTGGTTCCTACCCCCTTTTTTTTTTCCTACCCCCGGTGTCGCGCTTCAATGGGTCCCCCCGGAAACGGGGGCCCGTTTTTTTGGTTCCTACCCCCGTTTTTTGGTTCCTACCCCCGGTGTCGCGCTTAAATGGGTCCCCCCGGAAACGGGGGCCCGTTTTTTTGGTTCCTACCCCCGTTTTTTGGTTCCTAACCCCGGTGTCGCGCTTAAATGGGTCCCCCCGGAAACGGGGCCCGTTTTTTTGGTTCCTACCCCGTTTTTTGGTTCCTACCCCCGGTGTCGCGCTTAAATGGGTCCCCCCGGAAACGGGGGCCCGTTTTTTTGGTTCCTACCCCCGTTTTTTGGTTCCTACCCCCGGTGTCGCGCTTAGATGGGTGCCCCCGGAAAGGGGGGCCCGTTTTTTTGGGTTCCTACCCCCCCTTTTTTGGTTCCTAACAACGGTGTCGCGCTTAAATGGGTCCCCCCCGGAAACGGGGGCCCGTTTTTTTGGTTCCTACCCCCGTTTTTTGGTTCCTACCCCCGGTGCCCCGCGCTTAAATGGGTCCCCCCGGAAACGGGGGCCCGTTTTTTTGGTTCCTACCCCCGTTTTTTGGTTCCTACCCCCGGTGCCGCGCTTAAATGGGTCCCCCCGGAAACGGGGGCCCGTTTTTTTGGTTCCTACCCCCGTTTTTTGGTTCCTACCCCCGGTGTCGCGCTTAAATGGGTCCCCCCGGAAACGGGGGCCCGTTTTTTTGGTTCCTACCCCCGTTTTTTGGTTCCTACCCCCGGTGTCGCTCTTTAATGGGTTCCCCCGGAAACGGGGGCCGGTTTTTTTGGTTCCTACCCCCGTTTTTTGGTTCCAACCCCTGGTGTCGCGCTTAAATGGGTCCCCCCGGAAACGGGGGCCCGTTTTTTTTGGTTCCTACCCCCCTTTTTTGGTTCCTACCCCCGGTGTCGCGCTTAAATGGGTCCCCCCGGAAACGGGGGCCCGTTTTTTTTGGTTCCTACCCCCGCTTTTTGGTTCCTACCCCTGGTGTCGCGCTTAAATGGGTCCCCCCGGAAACGGGGGCCCGTTTTTTGGTTCCTACCTCCGTTTTTTGGTTCCTACCCCCGGTGTCGCGCTTAAATGGGTCCCCCCGGAAACGGGGGCCCGTTTTTTTGGTTCCTACCCCCGTTTTTTGGTTCCTACCCCCGGTGTCGCGCTTAAATGGGTCCCCCCGGAAACGGGGGGCCCGTTTTTTTGGTTCCTACCCCCGTTTTTTGGTTCCTACCCCGGTGTCGCGCTTAAATGGGTCCCCCCGGAAACGGGGGCCCGTTTTTTTGGTTCCTACCCCCGTTTTTTGGTTCCTACCCCCGGTGTCGCGCTTAAATGGGTCCCCCCGGAAACGGGGGCCCGTTTTTTTGGTTCCTACCCCCGTTTTTTGGTTCCTACCCCCGGTGTCGCGCTTAAATGGGTCCCCCCGGAAACGGGGGCCCGTTTTTTTGGTTCCTACCCCCGTTTTTTGGTTCCTACCCCCGGTGTCGCGCTTAAATGGGTCCCCCCGGAAACGGGGGCCCGTTTTTTTGGTTTCTACCCTTCATTTTTTGGTTCCTACTCCCGGTGTCGCGCTTAAATGGGTCCCCCCGGAAACGGGGGCCCATTTTTTGGGTTCCTACCCCCCTTTTTTGGTTCCTAACCCCGGTGTCGCGCTTAAATGGGTCCCCCCGGAAACGGGGGCCCTTTTTTTGGTTCCTACCCCCCTTTTTTGGTTCCTAACCCCGGTGTCGCGCTTAAATGGGTCCCCCCGGAAACGGGGGCCCGTTTTTTTGGTTCCTACCCCCGTTTTTTGGTTCCTACCCCCGGTGTCGCACATAAATGGGTCCCCCCGGAAACGGGGGCCCATTTTTTTGGTTCCTACCTCCGTTTTTTGGTTCCTACCCCCGGTGTCGCGCTTAAATGGGTCCCCCCGGAAACGGGGGCCCATTTTTTTGGTTCCTACCCCCCTTTTTTGGTTCCTACCCCCGGTGTCGCGCTTAAATGGGTCCCCCGGAAACGGGGGCCCGTTTCTTTGGTTCCTACCCCCGTTTTTTGGTTCCTACCCCCGGTGTCACGCTTAAATGGGTCCCACCGGAAACGGGGGCCCGTGCTTTTGGTTCCTACCCCGGTGTCGCGCTTAAATGGGTCCCCCCGGAAACGGGGCCCGTTTTTTTGGTTCCTTGCCCCGTTTTTTGCTTCCTACCCCCGGTGACGCGCTTAAATGGGTCCTCCCGGAAACGGGGGCCCGTTTTTTTGGTTCCTACCTCCGTTTTTTGGTTCCTACCCCTTGTGTCGCGCTTAAATGGGTCCCCCCGGAAACGTGGGCCCCTTTTTTTGGCTCCTAACCCCGTTTTTTGTTCCTACCCCCGGTGTCGCACTGAAATGGGTCCCCAAGGAAACGGGGGCCCGTTTTTTTGGTTCCTACCCCCGTTTTTTGGTTCCTAACCCCGGTGTCGCGCTTAAATGGGTCCCCCCCGGAAACGGGGGCCCATTTTTTTGGTTCCTACCCCCGTTTTTTGGTACCTACACCCCGGTGTCGCGCTTAAATGGGTTCCCCCCAGAAACGGGGGCCCGTTTTTTTGGTTCCTACCCCCGTTTTTTGCTTCCTACCCCCGGTGACGCGCTTCAATGGTTCCCCCCGGAAACGGGGGCCCGTTTTTTTGGTTCCTACCCCCGTTTTTTGGTTCCTACCCCCGGTGTCGCGCTTAAATGGGTCCCCCCGGAAACGGGGGCCCGTTTTTTTGGTTCCTAACCCGGTTTTGTGGTTCATAACCCCGGTGTAGCGCTTAAATGGTTCCCCCCGGAAACGGGGGCCCGTTTTTTTGGTTCCTACCCCCGTTTTTTGGTTCCTACCCCCGGTGTCGCGCTTAAATGGGTCCCCCCGGAAACGGGGGCCCATTTTTTTCGTTCCTACCCCCATTTTTTGGTTCCTACCCCCGGTGACGCGCTTAAATGGGTCCCCCCGGAAACGGGGGCCCGTTTTTTTGGTTCCTACCCTCGTTTTTTGGTTCCTACCCCCGGTGTAGCGCTTAAATGGGTTCCCCCCGAAACGGGGGCCCGTTTTTTTGGTTCCTACCCCCGTTTTTTGGTTCCTACCCCCGGTGTCGCGCTTAAATGGGTCCCCCCGGAAACGGGGGCCCGTTTTTTTGGTTCCTACCCCCGTTTTTCGGTTCCTACCCCCGGTGCCGCGCTTAAATGGGTCCCCCCGGAAACGGGGGCCCGTTTTTTTGGTTCCTACCCCCGTTTTTTGGTTCCTACCCCCGGTGTCGCGCTTCAATGGGTCCCCCCGGAAACGGGGGCCCGTTTTTTTGGTTCCTACCCCCGTTTTTTGGTTCCTACCCCCGGTGTCGCGCTTAAATGGGTCCCCCCGGAAACGGGGGCCCGTTTTTTTGGTTCCTACCCCCGTTTTTTGGTTCCTACCCCCGGTGTCGCGCTTAAATGGGTCCCCCCGGAAACGGGGGCCCGTTTTTTTGGTTCCTACCCCCGTTTTTTGGTTCCTACCCCCGGTGTCGCGCTTAAATGGGTCCCCCCGGAAACGGGGGCCCGTTTTTTTGGTTCCTACCCCCGTTTTTTGGTTCCTACCCCCGGTGTCGCGCTTAAATGGGTCCCAACGGAAACGGGGGCCCGTGTTTTTGGTTCCTACCCCAGTTTTTTGGTTCCTACCCCGGGTGTCGCGCTTAAATGGGTCCCCCCGGAAACGGGGGCCCGTTTTTTTGGTTCCTAGCCCCGTTTTTTGCTTCCTACCCCCGGTGACGCGCTTAAATGGGTCCCCCCGGAAACGGGGGCCCGTTTTTTTGGTTCCTACCCCCGTTTTTTGGTTCCTACCCCCGGTGTCGCGCTTAAATGGGTCCCCCTGGAAACGGGGGCCCGTTTTTTTGGTTCCTACCCCCGTTTTTTGGTTCCTACCCCCGGTGTCGCGCTTAAATGGGTCCCCCCGGAAACGGGGGCCCGTTTTTTTGGTTCCTACCCCTGTTTTTTGGTTCCTAACCCCGGTGTCGCGCTTAAATGGGTCCCCCCGGAAACAGGGGCCCATTTTTTTGGTTCCTAAACCCGTTTTTTGGTTCCTACCCCTGTGTCGCGCTTAAATGGGTCCCCCCGGAAACGGGGGCCCGTTTTTTTGGTTCCTACCCCCGTTTTTTGGTTCCTACCCCCAGTGTCGCGCTTAAATGGGTCCCCCCGGAAAAGGGGACCCGTTTTTTTTGGTTCCTACCCCCCTTTTTTTTTTCCTACCCCCGGTGTCGCGCTTCAATGGGTCCCCCCGGAAACGGGGGCCCGTTTTTTTGGTTCCTACCCCCGTTTTTTGGTTCCTACCCCCGGTGTCGCGCTTAAATGGGTCCCCCCGGAAACGGGGGCCCGTTTTTTTGGTTCCTACCCCCGTTTTTTGGTTCCTACCCCCGGTGTCGCGCTTAAATGGGTCCCCCCGGAAACGGGGGCCCATTTTTTTGGTTCCTACCCCCCTTTTTTGGTTCCTAACCCCGGTGTCGCGCTTAAATGGGTCCCCCCGGAAACGGGGGCCCGTTTTTTTGGTTCCTACCCCCGTTTTTTGGTTCCTACCCCCGGTGTCGCGCTTAAATGGGTCCCCCCGGAAACGGGGGCCCGTTTTTTTGGTTCCTACCCCCTTTTTTTGGTTCCTACCCCCGGTGTCGCGCTTAAATGGGTCCCCCCGGAAACGGGGGCCCGTTTTTTTGGTTCCTACCCCCGTTTTTTGGTTCCTACCCCCGGTGTCGCGCTTAAATGGGTCCCCCCGGAAACGGGGGCCCATTTTTTTGGTTCCTACCCCCCTTTTTTGGTTCCTACCCCGGTGTCGCGCTTAAATTGGTCCCCCAGAAACGGGGGCCCGTTTTTTTGGTTCCTAGCCCCGTTTTTTGCTTCCTACCCCCGGTGACGCGCTTAAATGGGTCCTCCCGGAAACGGGGGCCCGTTTTTTTGGTTCCTACCTCCGTTTTTTGGTTCCTACCCCCGGTGTCGCGCTTAAATGGGTCCCCCCGGAAACGGGGGCTCCTTTTTTTGGTTCCTAACCCCGTTTTTTGTTCCTACCCCCGGTGTCGCGCTGAAATGGGTCCCCCCGGAAACGGGGGCCCGTTTTTTTGGTTCCTACACCCGTTTTTTGGTTCCTACCCCCAGTGTCGCGCTTAAATGGGTCCCCCCGGAAAAGGGGACCCGTTTTTTTGGTTCCTACCCCCCTTTTTTTTTTCCTACCCCCGGTGTCGCGCTTCAATGGGTCCCCCCGGAAACGGGGGCCCGTTTTTTTGGTTCCTACCCCCGTTTTTTGGTTCCTACCCCCGGTGTCGCGCTTAAATGGGTCCCCCCGGAAACGGGGGCCCGTTTTTTTGGTTCCTACCCCCGTTTTTTGGTTCCTAACCCCGGTGTCGCGCTTAAATGGGTCCCCCCGGAAACGGGGGCCCGTTTTTTTGGTTCCTACCCCCGTTTTTTGGTTCCTACCCCCGGTGTCGCGCTTAAATGGGTCCCCCCGGAAACGGGGGCCCGTTTTTTTTGGTTCCTACCCCCGTTTTTTGGTTCCTACCCCCGGTGTCGCGCTTAGATGGGTGCCCCCGGAAAGGGGGGCCCGTTTTTTTGGGTTCCTACCCCCCTTTTTTGGTTCCTAACAACGGTGTCGCGCTTAAATGGGTCCCCCCGGAAACGGGGGCCCGTTTTTTTGGTTCCTACCCCCGTTTTTTGGTTCCTACCCCCGGTGCCGCGCTTAAATGGGTCCCCCCGGAAACGGGGGCCCGTTTTTTTTGGTTCCTACCCCCGTTTTTTGGTTCCTACCCCCGGTGCCGCGCTTAAATGGGTCCCCCCGGAAACGGGGGCCCGTTTTTTTGGTTCCTACCCCCGTTTTTTGGTTCCTACCCCCGGTGTCGCGCTTAAATGGGTCCCCCCGGAAACGGGGGCCCGTTTTTTTGGTTCCTACCCCCGTTTTTTGGTTCCTACCCCCGGTGTCGCGCTTTAATGGGTTCCCCCGGAAACGGGGGCCGGTTTTTTTGGTTCCTACCCCCGTTTTTTGGTTCCAACCCCTGGTGTCGCGCTTAAATGGGTCCCCCCGGAAACGGGGGCCCGTTTTTTTGGTTCCTACCCCCCTTTTTTGGTTCCTACCCCCGGTGTCGCGCTTAAATGGGTCCCCCCGGAAACGGGGGCCCGTTTTTTTGGTTCCTACCCCCGCTTTTTGGTTCCTACCCCTGGTGTCGCGCTTAAATGGGTCCCCCCGGAAACGGGGGCCCGTTTTTTTGGTTCCTACCTCCGTTTTTTGGTTCCTACCCCCGGTGTCGCGCTTAAATGGGTCCCCCCGGAAACGGGGGCCCGTTTTTTTGGTTCCTACCCCCGTTTTTTGGTTCCTACCCCCGGTGTCGCGCTTAAATGGGTCCCCCCGGAAACGGGGGCCCGTTTTTTTGGTTCCTACCCCCGTTTTTTGGTTCCTACCCCGGTGTCGCGCTTAAATGGGTCCCCCCGGAAACGGGGGCCCGTTTTTTTGGTTCCTACCCCCGTTTTTTGGTTCCTACCCCCGGTGTCGCGCTTAAATGGGTCCCCCCGGAAACGGGGGCCCGTTTTTTTGGTTCCTACCCCCGTTTTTTGGTTCCTACCCCCGGTGTCGCGCTTAAATGGGTCCCCCCGGAAACGGGGGCCCGTTTTTTTGGTTCCTACCCCCGTTTTTTGGTTCCTACCCCCGGTGTCGCGCTTAAATGGGTCCCCCCGGAAACGGGGGCCCGTTTTTTTGGTTTCTACCCTTCATTTTTTGGTTCCTACTCCCGGTGTCGCGCTTAAATGGGTCCCCCCGGAAACGGGGGCCCATTTTTTGGGTTCCTACCCCCCTTTTTTGGTTCCTAACCCCGGTGTCGCGCTTAAATGGGTCCCCCCGGAAACGGGGGCCCTTTTTTTGGTTCCTACCCCCCTTTTTTGGTTCCTAACCCCGGTGTCGCGCTTAAATGGGTCCCCCCGGAAACGGGGGCCCGTTTTTTTGGTTCCTACCCCCGTTTTTTGGTTCCTACCCCCGGTGTCGCACATAAATGGGTCCCCCCGGAAACGGGGGCCCATTTTTTTGGTTCCTACCTCCGTTTTTTGGTTCCTACCCCCGGTGTCGCGCTTAAATGGGTCCCCCCGGAAACGGGGGCCCATTTTTTTGGTTCCTACCCCCCTTTTTTGGTTCCTACCCCCGGTGTCGCGCTTAAATGGGTCCCCCGGAAACGGGGGCCCGTTTCTTTGGTTCCTACCCCCGTTTTTTGGTTCCTACCCCCGGTGTCACGCTTAAATGGGTCCCACCGGAAACGGGGGCCCGTGCTTTTGGTTCCTACCCCGGTGTCGCGCTTAAATGGGTCCCCCCGGAAACGGGGCCCGTTTTTTTGGTTCCTTGCCCCGTTTTTTGCTTCCTACCCCCGGTGACGCGCTTAAATGGGTCCTCCCGGAAACGGGGGCCCGTTTTTTTGGTTCCTACCTCCGTTTTTTGGTTCCTACCCCTTGTGTCGCGCTTAAATGGGTCCCCCCGGAAACGTGGGCCCCTTTTTTTGGCTCCTAACCCCGTTTTTTGTTCCTACCCCCGGTGTCGCACTGAAATGGGTCCCCAAGGAAACGGGGGCCCGTTTTTTTGGTTCCTACCCCCGTTTTTTGGTTCCTAACCCCGGTGTCGCGCTTAAATGGGTCCCCCCGGAAACGGGGGCCCATTTTTTTGGTTCCTACCCCCGTTTTTTGGTACCTACACCCCGGTGTCGCGCTTAAATGGGTTCCCCCCAGAAACGGGGGCCCGTTTTTTTGGTTCCTACCCCCGTTTTTTGCTTCCTACCCCCGGTGACGCGCTTCAATGGTTCCCCCCGGAAACGGGGGCCCGTTTTTTTGGTTCCTACCCCCGTTTTTTGGTTCCTACCCCCGGTGTCGCGCTTAAATGGGTCCCCCCGGAAACGGGGGCCCGTTTTTTTGGTTCCTAACCCGGTTTTTTGGTTCATAACCCCGGTGTAGCGCTTAAATGGTTCCCCCCGGAAACGGGGGCCCGTTTTTTTGGTTCCTACCCCCGTTTTTTGGTTCCTACCCCCGGTGTCGCGCTTAAATGGGTCCCCCCGGAAACGGGGGCCCATTTTTTTCGTTCCTACCCCCATTTTTTGGTTCCTACCCCCGGTGACGCGCTTAAATGGGTCCCCCCGGAAACGGGGGCCCGTTTTTTTGGTTCCTACCCCCGTTTTTTGGTTCCTACCCCCGGTGTAGCGCTTAAATGGGTTCCCCCCGAAACGGGGGCCCGTTTTTTTGGTTCCTACCCCCGTTTTTTGGTTCCTACCCCCGGTGTCGCGCTTAAATGGGTCCCCCCGGAAACGGGGGCCCGTTTTTTTGGTTCCTACCCCCGTTTTTCGGTTCCTACCCCCGGTGCCGCGCTTAAATGGGTCCCCCCGGAAACGGGGGCCCGTTTTTTTGGTTCCTACCCCCGTTTTTTGGTTCCTACCCCCGGTGTCGCGCTTCAATGGGTCCCCCCGGAAACGGGGGCCCGTTTTTTTGGTTCCTACCCCCGTTTTTTGGTTCCTACCCCCGGTGTCGCGCTTAAATGGGTCCCCCGGAAACGGGGGCCCGTGTTTTTGGTTCCTACCCCAGTTTTTTGGTTCCTACCCCGGGTGTCGCGCTTAAATGGGTCCCCCCGGAAACGGGGGCCCGTTTTTTTGGTTCCTAGCCCCGTTTTTTGCTTCCTACCCCCGGTGACGCGCTTAAATGGGTCCCCCCGGAAACGGGGGCCCGTTTTTTTGGTTCCTACCCCCGTTTTTTGGTTCCTACCCCCGGTGTCGCGCTTAAATGGGTCCCCCTGGAAACGGGGGCCCGTTTTTTTGGTTCCTACCCCCGTTTTTTGGTTCCTACCCCCGGTGTCGCGCTTAAATGGGTCCCCCCGGAAACGGGGGCCCGTTTTTTTGGTTCCTACCCCCGTTTTTTGGTTCCTACCCCCGGTGTCGCGCTTCAATGGGTCCCCCCGGAAACGGGGGCCCGTTTTTTTGGTTCCTACCCCCGTTTTTTGGTTCCTACCCCCGGTGTCGCGCTTAAATGGGTCCCCCCGGAAACGGGGGCCCGTTTTTTTGGTTCCTACCCCTCGTTTTTTGGTTCCTACCCCCGGTGTCGCGCTTAAATGGGTCCCCCCGGAAACGGGGGCCCGTTTTTTTGGTTCCTACCCCCGTTTTTTGGTTCCTAACCCCGGTGTCGCGCTTAAATGGGTCCCCCCGGAAACGGGGGCCCGTTTTTTTGGTTCCTACCCCCGTTTTTTGGTTCCTAACCCCGGTGTCGCGCTTCAATGGGTCCCCCCGGAAACGGGGGCCCGTTTTTTTGGTTCCTACCCCCGTTTTTTGGTTCCTACCCCCGGTGTCGCGCTTAAATGGGTCCCCCCGGAAACGGGGGCCCTATTTTTTGGTTCCTACCCCCGTTTTTCGGTTCCTACCCCCGGTGTCGCGCTTAAATGGGTCCCCCCGGAAACGGGGGCCCGTTTTTTTGGTTCCTACCCCCGTTTTTTGGTTCCTACCCCCGGTGTCGCGCTTAAATGGGTCCCCCAGGAAACGGGGGCCCGTTTTTTTGGTTCCTACCCCCGTTTTTTGGTTCCTACCCCCGGTGTCGCGCTTAAATGGGTCCCCCCGGAAACGGGGGCCCGTTTTTTTGGTTCCTACCCCCGTTTTTTGGTTCCTACCCCCGGTGTCGCGCTTAGATGGGTGCCCCCGGAAAGGGGGGCCCGTTTTTTTTGGTTCCTACCCCCGTTTTTTGGTTCCTACCCCGGTGTCGCGCTTAAATGGGTCCCCCCGGAAACGGGGGCCCGTTTTTTTGGTTCCTACCCCCGTTTTTTGGTTCCTACCCCCGGTGTCGCGCTTAAATGGGTCCCCCCGGAAACGGGGGCCCGTTTTTTTGGTTCCTACCCCCGTTTTTTGGTTCCTACCCCCGGTGCCGCGCTTAAATGGGAACCCCCGGAAACGGGGGCCCGTTTTTTTGGTTCCTACCCCCGTTTTTTGGTTCCTACTTCCGGTGTCGCGCTTAAATGGGTTCCCCCGGAAACGGGGGCCGGTTTTTTTGGTTCCTACCCCCGTTCTTTGGCTCCAACCCCTGGTGTCGCGCTTAAATGGGTCCCCCCGGAAACGGGGGCCCGTTTTTTTGGTTCCTACCCCCCTTTTTTGGTTCCTACCCCCGGTGTCGTGCTTAAATGGGTCCCCCCGGAAACGGGGGCCCGTTTTTTTGGTTCCTACCCCCGTTTTTTGGTTCCTACTCCCGGTGTCGCGCTTAAATGGGTCCCCCCGGAAACGGGGGCCCGTTTTTTTGGTTCCTACCCCCGTTTTTTGGTTCCTACCCCCGGTGTCGCGCTTAAATGGGTCCCCCCGGAAACGGGGGCCCGTTTTTTTGGTTCCTACCCCCGTTTTTTGGTTCCTACCCCCGGTGTCGCGCTTTAATGGGTTCCCCCGGAAACGGGGGCCGGTTTTTTTGGTTCCTACCCCCGTTTTTTGGTTCCAACCCCTGGTGTCGCGCTTAAATGGGTCCCCCCGGAAACGGGGGCCCGTTTTTTTGGTTCCTACCCCCCTTTTTTGGTTCCTACCCCCGGTGTCGCGCTTAAATGGGTCCCCCCGGAAACGGGGGCCCGTTTTTTTGGTTCCTACCCCCGCTTTTTGGTTCCTACCCCTGGTGTCGCGCTTAAATGGGTCCCCCCGGAAACGGGGGCCCGTTTTTTTGGTTCCTACCTCCGTTTTTTGGTTCCTACCCCCGGTGTCGCGCTTAAATGGGTCCCCCCGGAAACGGGGGCCCGTTTTTTTGGTTCCTACCCCCGTTTTTTGGTTCCTACCCCCGGTGTCGCGCTTAAATGGGTCCCCCCGGAAACGGGGGCCCGTTTTTTTGGTTCCTACCCCCGTTTTTTGGTTCCTACCCCGGTGTCGCGCTTAAATGGGTCCCCCCGGAAACGGGGGCCCGTTTTTTTGGTTCCTACCCCCGTTTTTTGGTTCCTACCCCCGGTGTCGCGCTTAAATGGGTCCCCCCGGAAACGGGGGCCCGTTTTTTTGGTTCCTACCCCCGTTTTTTGGTTCCTACCCCCGGTGTCGCGCTTAAATGGGTCCCCCCGGAAACGGGGGCCCGTTTTTTTGGTTCCTACCCCCGTTTTTTGGTTCCTACCCCCGGTGTCGCGCTTAAATGGGTCCCCCCGGAAACGGGGGCCCGTTTTTTTGGTTTCTACCCTTCATTTTTTGGTTCCTACTCCCGGTGTCGCGCTTAAATGGGTCCCCCCGGAAACGGGGGCCCATTTTTTGGGTTCCTACCCCCCTTTTTTGGTTCCTAACCCCGGTGTCGCGCTTAAATGGGTCCCCCCGGAAACGGGGGCCCTTTTTTTGGTTCCTACCCCCCTTTTTTGGTTCCTAACCCCGGTGTCGCGCTTAAATGGGTCCCCCCGGAAACGGGGGCCCGTTTTTTTGGTTCCTACCCCCGTTTTTTGGTTCCTACCCCCGGTGTCGCACATAAATGGGTCCCCCCGGAAACGGGGGCCCATTTTTTTGGTTCCTACCTCCGTTTTTTGGTTCCTACCCCCGGTGTCGCGCTTAAATGGGTCCCCCCGGAAACGGGGGCCCATTTTTTTGGTTCCTACCCCCCTTTTTTGGTTCCTACCCCCGGTGTCGCGCTTAAATGGGTCCCCCGGAAACGGGGGCCCGTTTCTTTGGTTCCTACCCCCGTTTTTTGGTTCCTACCCCCGGTGTCACGCTTAAATGGGTCCCACCGGAAACGGGGGCCCGTGCTTTTGGTTCCTACCCCGTTGTCGCGCTTAAATGGGTCCCCCCGGAAACGGGGCCCGTTTTTTTGGTTCCTTGCCCCGTTTTTTGCTTCCTACCCCCGGTGACGCGCTTAAATGGGTCCTCCCGGAAACGGGGGCCCGTTTTTTTGGTTCCTACCTCCGTTTTTTGGTTCCTACCCCTTGTGTCGCGCTTAAATGGGTCCCCCCGGAAACGTGGGCCCCTTTTTTTGGCTCCTAACCCCGTTTTTTGTTCCTACCCCCGGTGTCGCACTGAAATGGGTCCCCAAGGAAACGGGGGCCCGTTTTTTTGGTTCCTACCCCCGTTTTTTGGTTCCTAACCCCGGTGTCGCGCTTAAATGGGTCCCCCCGGAAACGGGGGCCCATTTTTTTGGTTCCTACCCCCGTTTTTTGGTACCTACACCCCGGTGTCGCGCTTAAATGGGTTCCCCCCAGAAACGGGGGCCCGTTTTTTTGGTTCCTACCCCCGTTTTTTGCTTCCTACCCCCGGTGACGCGCTTCAATGGTTCCCCCCGGAAACGGGGGCCCGTTTTTTTGGTTCCTACCCCCGTTTTTTGGTTCCTACCCCCGGTGTCGCGCTTAAATGGGTCCCCCCGGAAACGGGGGCCCATTTTTTTGGTTCCTAACCCGGTTTTTTGGTTCATAACCCCGGTGTAGCGCTTAAATGGTTCCCCCCGGAAACGGGGGCCCGTTTTTTTGGTTCCTACCCCCGTTTTTTGGTTCCTACCCCCGGTGTCGCGCTTAAATGGGTCCCCCCGGAAACGGGGGCCCATTTTTTTCGTTCCTACCCCCATTTTTTGGTTCCTACCCCCGGTGACGCGCTTAAATGGGTCCCCCCGGAAACGGGGGCCCGTTTTTTTGGTTCCTACCCCCGTTTTTTGGTTCCTACCCCCGGTGTAGCGCTTAAATGGGTTCCCCCCGAAACGGGGGCCCGTTTTTTTGGTTCCTACCCCCGTTTTTTGGTTCCTACCCCCGGTGTCGCGCTTAAATGGGTCCCCCCGGAAACGGGGGCCCGTTTTTTTGGTTCCTACCCCCGTTTTTCGGTTCCTACCCCCGGTGCCGCGCTTAAATGGGTCCCCTCGGAAACGGGGGCCCGTTTTTTTGGTTCCTACCCCCGTTTTTTGGTTCCTACCCCCGGTGTCGCGCTTCAATGGGTCCCCCCGGAAACGGGGGCCCGTTTTTTTGGTTCCTACCCCCGTTTTTTGGTTCCTACCCCCGGTGTCGCGCTTAAATGGGTCCCCCCGGAAACGGGGGCCCGTTTTTTTGGTTCCTACCCCCGTTTTTTGGTTCCTACCCCCGGTGTCGCGCTTAAATGGGTCCCCCCGGAAACGGGGGCCCGTTTTTTTGGTTCCTACCCCCGTTTTTTGGTTCCTACCCCCGGTGTCGCGCTTAAATGGGTCCCCCCGGAAACGGGGGCCCGTTTTTTTGGTTCCTACCCCCGTTTTTTTGGTTCCTACCCCCGGTGTCGCGCTTAAATGGGTCCCAACGGAAACGGGGGCCCGTGTTTTTGGTTCCTACCCCAGTTTTTTGGTTCCTACCCCGGGTGTCGCGCTTAAATGGGTCCCCCCGGAAACGGGGGCCCGTTTTTTTGGTTCCTAGCCCCGTTTTTTGCTTCCTACCCCCGGTGACGCGCTTAAATGGGTCCCCCCGGAAACGGGGGCCCGTTTTTTTGGTTCCTACCCCCGTTTTTTGGTTCCTACCCCCGGTGTCGCGCTTAAATGGGTCCCCCTGGAAACGGGGGCCCGTTTTTTTGGTTCCTACCCCCGTTTTTTGGTTCCTACCCCCGGTGTCGCGCTTAAATGGGTCCCCCCGGAAACGGGGGCCCGTTTTTTTGGTTCCTACCCCCGTTTTTTGGTTCCTACCCCCGGTGTCGCGCTTCAATGGGTCCCCCCGGAAACGGGGGCCCGTTTTTTTGGTTCCTACCCCCGTTTTTTGGTTCCTACCCCCGGTGTCGCGCTTAAATGGGTCCCCCCGGAAACGGGGGCCCGTTTTTTTGGTTCCTACCCCTCGTTTTTTGGTTCCTACCCCCGGTGTCGCGCTTAAATGGGTCCCCCCGGAAACGGGGGCCCGTTTTTTTGGTTCCTACCCCCGTTTTTTGGTTCCTACCCCCGGTGTCGCGCTTAAATGGGTCCCCCCGGAAACGGGGGCCCGTTTTTTTGGTTCCTACCCCCGTTTTTTGGTTCCTAACCCCGGTGTCGCGCTTCAATGGGTCCCCCCGGAAACGGGGGCCCGTTTTTTTGGTTCCTACCCCCGTTTTTTGGTTCCTACCCCCGGTGTCGCGCTTAAATGGGTCCCCCCGGAAACGGGGGCCCTATTTTTTGGTTCCTACCCCCGTTTTTCGGTTCCTACCCCCGGTGTCGCGCTTAAATGGGTCCCCCCGGAAACGGGGGCCCGTTTTTTTGGTTCCTACCCCCGTTTTTTGGTTCCTACCCCCGGTGTCGCGCTTAAATGGGTCCCCCAGGAAACGGGGGCCCGTTTTTTTGGTTCCTACCCCCGTTTTTTGGTTCCTACCCCCGGTGTCGCGCTTAAATGGGTCCCCCCGGAAACGGGGGCCCGTTTTTTTGGTTCCTACCCCCGTTTTTTGGTTCCTACCCCCGGTGTCGCGCTTAGATGGGTGCCCCCGGAAAGGGGGGCCCGTTTTTTTTTGGTTCCTACCCCCGTTTTTTGGTTCCTACCCCGGTGTCGCGCTTAAATGGGTCCCCCCGGAAACGGGGGCCCGTTTTTTTGGTTCCTACCCCCGTTTTTTGGTTCCTACCCCCGGTGTCGCGCTTAAATGGGTCCCCCCGGAAACGGGGGCCCGTTTTTTTGGTTCCTACCCCCGTTTTTTGGTTCCTACCCCCGGTGCCGCGCTTAAATGGGAACCCCCGGAAACGGGGGCCCGTTTTTTTGGTTCCTACCCCCGTTTTTTGGTTCCTACTTCCGGTGTCGCGCTTAAATGGGTTCCCCCGGAAACGGGGGCCGGTTTTTTTGGTTCCTACCCCCGTTCTTTGGCTCCAACCCCTGGTGTCGCGCTTAAATGGGTCCCCCCGGAAACGGGGGCCCGTTTTTTTGGTTCCTACCCCCCTTTTTTGGTTCCTAACCCCGGTGTCGTGCTTAAATGGGTCCCCCCGGAAACGGGGGCCCGTTTTTTTGGTTCCTACCCCCGTTTTTTGGTTCCTACTCCCGGTGTCGCGCTTAAATGGGTCCCCCCGGAAACGGGGGCCCGTTTTTTTGGTTCCTACCCCCGTTTTTTGGTTCCTACCCCCGGTGTCGCGCTTAAATGGGTCCCCCCGGAAACGGGGGCCCGTTTTTTTGGTTCCTACCCCCGTTTTTTGGTTCCTACACCCGGTGTCGCGCTTAAATGGGTCCCCCCGGAAACGGGGGCCCGTTTTTTTGGTTCCTACCCCCCTTTTTTGGTTCCTACCCCCGGTGTCGCGCTTAAATGGGTCCCCCCGGAAACGGGGGCCCTTTTTTTGGTTCCTACCCCCCTTTTTTGGTTCCTAACCCCGGTGTCGCGCTTAAATGGGTCCCCCCGGAAACGGGGGCCCGTTTTTTTGGTTCCTACCCCCGTTTTTTGGTTCCTACCCCCGGTGTCGCACATAAATGGGTCCCCCCGGAAACGGGGGCCCGTTTTTTTGGTTCCTACCCCCGTTTTTTGCTTCCTACCCCCAGTGTCGCGCTTAAATGGGTCCCCCCGGAAACGGGGGCCCTTTTTTTGGTTCCTACCCCCGTTTTTTGGTTCCTACTTCCGGTGTCGCGCTTAAATGGGTTCCCCCGGAAACGGGGGCTGGTTTTTTTGGTTCCTACCCCCGTTTTTTGGTTCCTACCCCCGGTGTCGCGCTTAAATGGGTCCCCCCGGAAACGGGGGCCCGTTTTTTTGGTTCCTACCCCCGTTTTTTGGTTCCTACCCCCGGTGTCGCGCTTAAATGGGTCCCCCCGGAAACGGGGGCCCGTTTTTTTGGTTCCTACCCCCGTTTTTTGGTTCCTACCCCCGGTGTCGCGCTTAAATGGGTCCCCCCGGAAACGGGGGCCCGTTTTTTTGGTTCCTACCCCCGTTTTTTGGTTCCTACCCCCGGTGCCGCGCTTAAATGGGTCCCCCCGAAACGGGGGCCCGTTTTTTTGGTTCCTACCCCCGTTTTTTGGTTCCTACTTCCGGTGTCGCGCTTAAATGGGTTCCCCCGGAAACGGGGGCCCGTTTTTTTGGTTCCTACCCCCGTTTTTTGGTTCCAACCCCTGGTGTCGCGCTTAAATGGGTCCCCCCGGAAACGGGGGCCCGTTTTTTTGGTTCCTACCCCCCTTTTTTGGTTCCTACCCCCGGTGTCGTGCTTAAATGGGTCCCCCCGGAAACGGGGGCCCGTTTTTTTGGTTCCTACCCCCGTTTTTTGGTTCCTACCCCCGGTGTCGCGCTTAAATGGGTCCCCCCGGAAACGGGGGCCCGTTTTTTTGGTTCCTACCCCCGTTTTTTGGTTCCTACCCCCGGTGTCGCGCTTAAATGGGTCCCCCCGGAAACGGGGGCCCGTTTTTTTGGTTCCTACCCCCGTTTTTTGGTTCCTACCCCCGGTGTCGCGCTTAAATGGGTCCCCCCGGAAACGGGGGCCCCTTTTTTTGGTTCCTACCCCTGTTTTTTGGTTCCTACCCCCGGTGTCGCGCTTAAATGGGTTCCCCTGGAAACGGGGGCCGGTTTTTTTTGGTTCCTACCCCCGTTTTTTGGTTCCAACCTCCGGTGTCGCGCTTAAATGGGTCCCCCCGGAAACGGGGGCCGGTTTTTTTGGTTCCTACCCCCGTTTTTTGGTTCCTACCCCCGGTGTCGCGCTTAAATGGGTCCCCCCGGAAACGGGGGCCCGTTTTTTTGGTTTCTACCCTTCATTTTTTGGTTCCTACTCCCGGTGTCGCGCTTAAATGGGTCCCCCCGGAAACGGGGGCCCATTTTTTGGGTTCCTACCCCCCTTTTTTGGTTCCTAACCCCGGTGTCGCGCTTAAATGGGTCCCCCCGGAAACGGGGGCCCTTTTTTTGGTTCCTACCCCCCTTTTTTGGTTCCTAACCCCGGTGTCGCGCTTAAATGTGTCCCCCCGGAAACGGGGGCCCGTTTTTTTGGTTCCTACCCCCGTTTTTTGGTTCCTACCCCC
Organism: Alligator mississippiensis; assembly: GCF_030867095.1. NCBI lineage: Eukaryota > Metazoa > Chordata > Crocodylia > Alligatoridae > Alligator > Alligator mississippiensis. Next base: position 70,020 of record NW_026775330.1, on the reverse strand, counting down.
GGTGTCGCACATAAATGGGTCCCCCCGGAAACGGGGGCCCATTTTTTTGGTTACTACCTCCGTTTTTTGGTTCCTACCCCCGGTGTCGCGCTTAAATGGGTCCCCCCGGAAACGGGGGCCCATTTTTTTGGTTCCTACCCCCCTTTTTTGGTTCCTACCCCCGGTGTCGCGCTTAAATGGGTCCCCCGGAAACGGGGGCCCGTTTCTTTGGTTCCTACCCCCGTTTTTTGGTTCCTACCCCCGGTGTCACGCTTAAATGGGTCCCACCGGAAACGGGGGCCCGTGCTTTTGGTTCCTACCCCGGTGTCGCGCTTAAATGGGTCCCCCCGGAAACGGGGCCCGTTTTTTTGGTTCCTTGCCCCGTTTTTTGCTTCCTACCCCCGGTGACGCGCTTAAATGGGTCCTCCCGGAAACGGGGGCCCGTTTTTTTGGTTCCTACCTCCGTTTTTTGGTTCCTACCCCTTGTGTCGCGCTTAAATGGGTCCCCCCGGAAACGTGGGCCCCTTTTTTTGGCTCCTAACCCCGTTTTTTGTTCCTACCCCCGGTGTCGCACTGAAATGGGTCCCCAAGGAAACGGGGGCCCGTTTTTTTGGTTCCTACCCCCGTTTTTTGGTTCCTAACCCCGGTGTCGCGCTTAAATGGGTCCCCCCGGAAACGGGGGCCCATTTTTTTGGTTCCTACCCCCGTTTTTTGGTACCTACACCCCGGTGTCGCGCTTAAATGGGTTCCCCCCAGAAACGGGGGCCCGTTTTTTTGGTTCCTACCCCCGTTTTTTGCTTCCTACCCCCGGTGACGCGCTTCAATGGTTCCCCCCGGAAACGGGGGCCCGTTTTTTTGGTTCCTACCCCCGTTTTTTGGTTCCTACCCCCGGTGTCGCGCTTAAATGGGTCCCCCCGGAAACGGGGGCCCGTTTTTTTGGTTCCTAACCCGGTTTTTTGGTTCATAACCCCGGTGTAGCGCTTAAATGGTTCCCCCCGGAAACGGGGGCCCGTTTTTTTGGTTCCTACCCCCGTTTTTTGGTTCCTACCCCCGGTGTCGCGCTTAAATGGGTCCCCCCGGAAACGGGGGCCCATTTTTTTCGTTCCTACCCCCATTTTTTGGTTCCTACCCCCGGTGACGCGCTTAAATGGGTCCCCCCGGAAACGGGGGCCCGTTTTTTTGGTTCCTACCCCCGTTTTTTGGTTCCTACCCCCGGTGTAGCGCTTAAATGGGTTCCCCCCGAAACGGGGGCCCGTTTTTTTGGTTCCTACCCCCGTTTTTTGGTTCCTACCCCCGGTGTCGCGCTTAAATGGGTCCCCCCGGAAACGGGGGCCCGTTTTTTTGGTTCCTACCCCCGTTTTTCGGTTCCTACCCCCGGTGCCGCGCTTAAATGGGTCCCCCCGGAAACGGGGGCCCGTTTTTTTGGTTCCTACCCCCGTTTTTTGGTTCCTACCCCCGGTGTCGCGCTTCAATGGGTCCCCCCGGAAACGGGGGCCCGTTTTTTTGGTTCCTACCCCCGTTTTTTGGTTCCTACCCCCGGTGTCGCGCTTAAATGGGTCCCCCCGGAAACGGGGGCCCGTTTTTTTGGTTCCTACCCCCGTTTTTTGGTTCCTACCCCCGGTGTCGCGCTTAAATGGGTCCCCCCGGAAACGGGGGCCCGTTTTTTTGGTTCCTACCCCCGTTTTTTGGTTCCTACCCCCGGTGTCGCGCTTAAATGGGTCCCCCCGGAAACGGGGGCCCGTTTTTTTGGTTCCTACCCCCGTTTTTTGGTTCCTACCCCCGGTGTCGCGCTTAAATGGGTCCCAACGGAAACGGGGGCCCGTGTTTTTGGTTCCTACCCCAGTTTTTTGGTTCCTACCCCGGGTGTCGCGCTTAAATGGGTCCCCCCGGAAACGGGGGCCCGTTTTTTTGGTTCCTAGCCCCGTTTTTTGCTTCCTACCCCCGGTGACGCGCTTAAATGGGTCCCCCCGGAAACGGGGGCCCGTTTTTTTGGTTCCTACCCCCGTTTTTTGGTTCCTACCCCCGGTGTCGCGCTTAAATGGGTCCCCCTGGAAACGGGGGCCCGTTTTTTTGGTTCCTACCCCCGTTTTTTGGTTCCTACCCCCGGTGTCGCGCTTAAATGGGTCCCCCCGGAAACGGGGGCCCGTTTTTTTTGGTTCCTACCCCCGTTTTTTGGTTCCTACCCCCGGTGTCGCGCTTCAATGGGTCCCCCCGGAAACGGGGGCCCGTTTTTTTGGTTCCTACCCCCGTTTTTTGGTTCCTACCCCCGGTGTCGCGCTTAAATGGGTCCCCCCGGAAACGGGGGCCCGTTTTTTTGGTTCCTACCCCTCGTTTTTTGGTTCCTACCCCCGGTGTCGCGCTTAAATGGGTCCCCCCGGAAACGGGGGCCCGTTTTTTTGGTTCCTACCCCCGTTTTTTGGTTCCTACCCCCGGTGTCGCGCTTAAATGGGTCCCCCCGGAAACGGGGGCCCGTTTTTTTGGTTCCTACCCCCGTTTTTTGGTTCCTAACCCCGGTGTCGCGCTTCAATGGGTCCCCCCGGAAACGGGGGCCCGTTTTTTTGGTTCCTACCCCCGTTTTTTGGTTCCTACCCCCGGTGTCGCGCTTAAATGGGTCCCCCCGGAAACGGGGGCCCTATTTTTTGGTTCCTACCCCCGTTTTTCGGTTCCTACCCCCGGTGTCGCGCTTAAATGGGTCCCCCCGGAAACGGGGGCCCGTTTTTTTGGTTCCTACCCCCGTTTTTTGGTTCCTACCCCCGGTGTCGCGCTTAAATGGGTCCCCCAGGAAACGGGGGCCCGTTTTTTTGGTTCCTACCCCCGTTTTTTGGTTCCTACCCCTGGTGTCGCGCTTAAATGGGTCCCCCCGGAAACGGGGGCCCGTTTTTTTGGTTCCTACCCCCGTTTTTTGGTTCCTACCCCCGGTGTCGCGCTTAGATGGGTGCCCCCGGAAAGGGGGGCCCGTTTTTTTTGGTTCCTACCCCCGTTTTTTGGTTCCTACCCCGGTGTCGCGCTTAAATGGGTCCCCCCGGAAACGGGGGCCCGTTTTTTTGGTTCCTACCCCCGTTTTTTGGTTCCTACCCCCGGTGTCGCGCTTAAATGGGTCCCCCCGGAAACGGGGGCCCGTTTTTTTGGTTCCTACCCCCGTTTTTTGGTTCCTACCCCCGGTGCCGCGCTTAAATGGGAACCCCCGGAAACGGGGGCCCGTTTTTTTGGTTCCTACCCCCGTTTTTTGGTTCCTACTTCCGGTGTCGCGCTTAAATGGGTTCCCCCGGAAACGGGGGCCGGTTTTTTTGGTTCCTACCCCCGTTCTTTGGCTCCAACCCCTGGTGTCGCGCTTAAATGGGTCCCCCCGGAAACGGGGGCCCGTTTTTTTGGTTCCTACCCCCCTTTTTTGGTTCCTAACCCCGGTGTCGTGCTTAAATGGGTCCCCCCGGAAACGGGGGCCCGTTTTTTTGGTTCCTACCCCCGTTTTTTGGTTCCTACTCCCGGTGTCGCGCTTAAATGGGTCCCCCCGGAAACGGGGGCCCGTTTTTTTGGTTCCTACCCCCGTTTTTTGGTTCCTACCCCCGGTGTCGCGCTTAAATGGGTCCCCCCGGAAACGGGGGCCCGTTTTTTTGGTTCCTACCCCCGTTTTTTGGTTCCTACACCCGGTGTCGCGCTTAAATGGGTCCCCCCGGAAACGGGGGCCCGTTTTTTTGGTTCCTACCCCCCTTTTTTGGTTCCTACCCCCGGTGTCGCGCTTAAATGGGTCCAACCGGAAACGGGGGCCCTTTTTTTGGTTCCTACCCCCCTTTTTTGGTTCCTAACCCCGGTGTCGCGCTTAAATGGGTCCCCCCGGAAACGGGGGCCCGTTTTTTTGGTTCCTACCCCCGTTTTTTGGTTCCTACCCCCGGTGTCGCACATAAATGGGTCCCCCCGGAAACGGGGGCCCGTTTTTTTGGTTCCTACCCCCGTTTTTTGCTTCCTACCCCCAGTGTCGCGCTTAAATGGGTCCCCCCGGAAACGGGGGCCCTTTTTTTGGTTCCTACCCCCGTTTTTTGGTTCCTACTTCCGGTGTCGCGCTTAAATGGGTTCCCCCGGAAACGGGGGCCGGTTTTTTTGGTTCCTACCCCCGTTTTTTGGTTCCTACCCCCGGTGTCGCGCTTAAATGGGTCCCCCCGGAAACGGGGGCCCGTTTTTTTGGTTCCTACCCCCGTTTTTTGGTTCCTACCCCCGGTGTCGCGCTTAAATGGGTCCCCCCGGAAACGGGGGCCCGTTTTTTTGGTTCCTACCCCCGTTTTTTGGTTCCTACCCCCGGTGTCGCGCTTAAATGGGTCCCCCCGGAAACGGGGGCCCGTTTTTTTGGTTCCTACCCCCGTTTTTTGGTTCCTACCCCCGGTGCCGCGCTTAAATGGGTCCCCCCGAAACGGGGGCCCGTTTTTTTGGTTCCTACCCCCGTTTTTTGGTTCCTACTTCCGGTGTCGCGCTTAAATGGGTTCCCCCGGAAACGGGGGCCGGTTTTTTTGGTTCCTACCCCCGTTTTTTGGTTCCAACCCCTGGTGTCGCGCTTAAATGGGTCCCCCCGGAAACGGGGGCCCGTTTTTTTGGTTCCTACCCCCCTTTTTTGGTTCCTACCCCCGGTGTCGTGCTTAAATGGGTCCCCCCGGAAACGGGGGCCCGTTTTTTTGGTTCCTACCCCCGTTTTTTGGTTCCTACCCCCGGTGTCGCGCTTAAATGGGTCCCCCCGGAAACGGGGGCCCGTTTTTTTGGTTCCTACCCCCGTTTTTTGGTTCCTACCCCCGGTGTCGCGCTTAAATGGGTCCCCCCGGAAACGGGGGCCCGTTTTTTTGGTTCCTACCCCCGTTTTTTGGTTCCTACCCCCGGTGTCGCGCTTAAATGGGTCCCCCCGGAAACGGGGGCCCCTTTTTTTGGTTCCTACCCCTGTTTTTTGGTTCCTACCCCCGGTGTCGCGCTTAAATGGGTTCCCCTGGAAACGGGGGCCGGTTTTTTTGGTTCCTACCCCCGTTTTTTGGTTCCAACCTCCGGTGTCGCGCTTAAATGGGTCCCCCCGGAAACGGGGGCCGGTTTTTTTGGTTCCTACCCCCGTTTTTCGGTTCCTACCCCCGGTGCCGCGCTTAAATGGGTCCCCCCGGAAACGGGGGCCCGTTTTTTTGGTTCCTACCCCCGTTTTTTGGTTCCTACCCCCGGTGTCGCGCTTAAATGGGTCCCCCCGGAAACGGGGGCCCATTTTTTTCGTTCCTACCCCCATTTTTTGGTTCCTACCCCCGGTGACGCGCTTAAATGGGTCCCCCCGGAAACGGGGGCCCGTTTTTTTGGTTCCTACCCCCGTTTTTTGGTTCCTACCCCCGGTGTAGCGCTTAAATGGGTTCCCCCCGAAACGGGGGCCCGTTTTTTTGGTTCCTACCCCCGTTTTTTGGTTCCTACCCCCGGTGTCGCGCTTAAATGGGTCCCCCCGGAAACGGGGGCCCGTTTTTTTGGTTCCTACCCCCGTTTTTTGGTTCCTACCCCCGGTGCCGCGCTTAAATGGGTCCCCCCGGAAACGGGGGCCCGTTTTTTTGGTTCCTACCCCCGTTTTTTGGTTCCTACCCCCGGTGTCGCGCTTCAATGGGTCCCCCCGGAAACGGGGGCCCGTTTTTTTGGTTCCTACCCCCGTTTTTTGGTTCCTACCCCCGGTGTCGCGCTTAAATGGGTCCCCCCGGAAACGGGGGCCCGTTTTTTTGGTTCCTACCCCCGTTTTTTGGTTCCTACCCCCGGTGTCGCGCTTAAATGGGTCCCCCCGGAAACGGGGGCCCGTTTTTTTGGTTCCTACCCCCGTTTTTTGGTTCCTACCCCCGGTGTCGCGCTTAAATGGGTCCCCCCGGAAACGGGGGCCCGTTTTTTTGGTTCCTACCCCCGTTTTTTGGTTCCTACCCCCGGTGTCGCGCTTAAATGGGTCCCAACGGAAACGGGGGCCCGTGTTTTTGGTTCCTACCCCAGTTTTTTGGTTCCTACCCCGGGTGTCGCGCTTAAATGGGTCCCCCCGGAAACGGGGGCCCGTTTTTTTGGTTCCTAGCCCCGTTTTTTGCTTCCTACCCCCGGTGACGCGCTTAAATGGGTCCCCCCGGAAACGGGGGCCCGTTTTTTTGGTTCCTACCCCCGTTTTTTGGTTCCTACCCCCAGTGTCGCGCTTAAATGGGTCCCCCTGGAAACGGGGGCCCGTTTTTTTGGTTCCTACCCCCGTTTTTTGGTTCCTACCCCCGGTGTCGCGCTTAAATGGGTCCCCCCGGAAACGGGGGCCCGTTTTTTTGGTTCCTACCCCCGTTTTTTGGTTCCTACCCCCGGTGTCGCGCTTCAATGGGTCCCCCCGGAAACGGGGGCCCGTTTTTTTGGTTCCTACCCCCGTTTTTTGGTTCCTACCCCCGGTGTCGCGCTTAAATGGGTCCCCCCGGAAACGGGGGCCCGTTTTTTTTGGTTCCTACCCCTCGTTTTTTGGTTCCTACCCCCGGTGTCGCGCTTAAATGGGTCCCCCCGGAAACGGGGGCCCGTTTTTTTGGTTCCTACCCCCGTTTTTTGGTTCCTACCCCCGGTGTCGCGCTTAAATGGGTCCCCCCGGAAACGGGGGCCCGTTTTTTTGGTTCCTACCCCCGTTTTTTGGTTCCTAACCCCGGTGTCGCGCTTCAATGGGTCCCCCCGGAAACGGGGGCCCGTTTTTTTGGTTCCTACCCCCGTTTTTTGGTTCCTACCCCCGGTGTCGCGCTTAAATGGGTCCCCCCGGAAACGGGGGCCCTATTTTTTGGTTCCTACCCCCGTTTTTCGGTTCCTACCCCCGGTGTCGCGCTTAAATGGGTCCCCCCGGAAACGGGGGCCCGTTTTTTTGGTTCCTACCCCCGTTTTTTGGTTCCTACCCCCGGTGTCGCGCTTAAATGGGTCCCCCAGGAAACGGGGGCCCGTTTTTTTGGTTCCTACCCCCGTTTTTTGGTTCCTACCCCCGGTGTCGCGCTTAAATGGGTCCCCCCGGAAACGGGGGCCCGTTTTTTTGGTTCCTACCCCCGTTTTTTGGTTCCTACCCCCGGTGTCGCGCTTAGATGGGTGCCCCCGGAAAGGGGGGCCCGTTTTTTTTGGTTCCTACCCCCGTTTTTTGGTTCCTACCCCGGTGTCGCGCTTAAATGGGTCCCCCCGGAAACGGGGGCCCGTTTTTTTGGTTCCTACCCCCGTTTTTTGGTTCCTACCCCCGGTGTCGCGCTTAAATGGGTCCCCCCGGAAACGGGGGCCCGTTTTTTTGGTTCCTACCCCCGTTTTTTGGTTCCTACCCCCGGTGCCGCGCTTAAATGGGAACCCCCGGAAACGGGGGCCCGTTTTTTTGGTTCCTACCCCCGTTTTTTGGTTCCTACTTCCGGTGTCGCGCTTAAATGGGTTCCCCCGGAAACGGGGGCCGGTTTTTTTGGTTCCTACCCCCGTTCTTTGGCTCCAACCCCTGGTGTCGCGCTTAAATGGGTCCCCCCGGAAACTGGGGCCCGTTTTTTTGGTTCCTACCCCCCTTTTTTGGTTCCTAACCCCGGTGTCGTGCTTAAATGGGTCCCCCCGGAAACGGGGGCCCGTTTTTTTGGTTCCTACCCCCGTTTTTTGGTTCCTACTCCCGGTGTCGCGCTTAAATGGGTCCCCCCGGAAACGGGGGCCCGTTTTTTTGGTTCCTACCCCCGTTTTTTGGTTCCTACCCCCGGTGTCGCGCTTAAATGGGTCCCCCCGGAAACGGGGGCCCGTTTTTTTGGTTCCTACCCCCGTTTTTTGGTTCCTACACCCGGTGTCGCGCTTAAATGGGTCCCCCCGGAAACGGGGGCCCGTTTTTTTGGTTCCTACCCCCCTTTTTTGGTTCCTACCCCCGGTGTCGCGCTTAAATGGGTCCCCCCGGAAACGGGGGCCCTTTTTTTGGTTCCTACCCCCCTTTTTTGGTTCCTAACCCCGGTGTCGCGCTTAAATGGGTCCCCCCGGAAACGGGGGCCCGTTTTTTTGGTTCCTACCCCCGTTTTTTGGTTCCTACCCCCGGTGTCGCACATAAATGGGTCCCCCCGGAAACGGGGGCCCGTTTTTTTGGTTCCTACCCCCGTTTTTTGCTTCCTACCCCCAGTGTCGCGCTTAAATGGGTCCCCCCGGAAACGGGGGCCCTTTTTTTGGTTCCTACCCCCGTTTTTTGGTTCCTACTTCCGGTGTCGCGCTTAAATGGGTTCCCCCGGAAACGGGGGCCGGTTTTTTTGGTTCCTACCCCCGTTTTTTGGTTCCTACCCCCGGTGTCGCGCTTAAATGGGTCCCCCCGGAAACGGGGGCCCGTTTTTTTGGTTCCTACCCCCGTTTTTTGGTTCCTACCCCCGGTGTCGCGCTTAAATGGGTCCCCCCGGAAACGGGGGCCCGTTTTTTTGGTTCCTACCCCCGTTTTTTGGTTCCTACCCCCGGTGTCGCGCTTAAATGGGTCCCCCCGGAAACGGGGGCCCGTTTTTTTGGTTCCTACCCCCGTTTTTTGGTTCCTACCCCCGGTGCCGCGCTTAAATGGGTCCCCCCGAAACGGGGGCCCGTTTTTTTGGTTCCTACCCCCGTTTTTTGGTTCCTACTTCCGGTGTCGCGCTTCAATGGGTCCCCCCGGAAACGGGGGCCCGTTTTTTTGGTTCCTACCCCCGTTTTTTGGTTCCTACCCCCGGTGTCGCCCTTAAATGGGTCCCCCCGGAAACGGGGGCCCGTTTTTTTTGGTTCCTACCCCCGTTTTTTGGTTCCTACCCCCGGTGTCGTGCTTAAATGGGTCCCCCCGGAAACGGGGGCCCGTTTTTTTGGTTCCTACCCCCGTTTTTTGGTTCCTACCCCCGGTGTCGCGCTTAAATGGGTCCCCCCGGAAACGGGGGCCCGTTTTTTTTGGTTCCTATCCCCGTTTTTTGGTTCCTACCCCCGGTGTCGCGCTTAAATGGGTCCCCCCGGAAACGGGGGCCCGTTTTTTTGGTTCCTACCCCCGTTTTTTGGTTCCTACCCCCGGTGTCGCGCTTAAATGGGTCCCCCCGGAAACGGGGGCCCGTTTTTTTGGTTCCTACCCCCGTTTTTTGGTTCCTACCCCCGGTGTCGCGCTTAAATGTGTCCCCCCGGAAACGGGGGCCCGTTTTTTTGGTTCCTACCCCCGTTTTTTGGTTCCTAACCCCGGTGTCGTGCTTCAATGGGTCCCCCCGGAAACGGGGGCCCGTTTTTTTGGTTCCTACCCCCGTTTTTTGGTTCCTACCCCCGGTGTCGCGCTTAAATGGGTCCCCCCGGAAACGGGGGCCCTATTTTTTGGTTCCTACCCCCGTTTTTTGGTTCCTACCCCCGGTGTCGCGCTTAGATGGGTGCCCCCGGAAAGGGGGGCCCGTTTTTTTTGGTTCCTACCCCCGTTTTTTGGTTCCTACCCCGGTGTCGCGCTTAAATGGGTCCCCCCGGAAACGGGGGCCCGTTTTTTTGGTTCCTACCCCCGTTTTTTGGTTCCTACCCCCGGTGTCGCGCTTAAATGGGTCCCCCCGGAAACGGGGGCCCGTTTTTTTGGTTCCTACCCCCGTTTTTTGGTTCCTACCCCCGGTGTCGCGCTTAAATGGGTCCCCCCGGAAACGGGGGCCCTTTTTTTGGTTCCTACCCCCGTTTTTTGGTTCCTACCCCCGGTGTCGCGCTTAAATGGGTCCCCCCGGAAACGGGGGCCCGTTTTTTTGGTTCCTACCCCCCTTTTTTGGCTCCTAACCCCGGTGTCGCGCTTAAATGGGTCCCCCCGGAAACGGGGGCCCGTTTTTTTGGTTCCTACCCCCGTTTTTTGGTTCCTACCCCCGGTGTCGCACATAAATGGGTCCCCCCGGAAACGGGGGCCCGTTTTTTTGGTTCCTACCCCCGTTTTTTGGTTCCTACCCCCGGTGTCGCGCTTAAATGGGTCCCCCCGGAAACGGGGGCCCGTTTTTTTGGTTCCTACCCCCGTTCTTTGGTTCCTACCCCCGGTGTCGCGCTTAAATGTGTCCCCCGGAAACGGGGGCCCGTTTTTTTGGTACCTACCCCCGTTTTTTGGTTCCTACCCCCGGTGTCGCGCTTAAATGGGTCCCCCCGGAAACGGGGGCCCTTTTTTTGTTTCCTACCCCCGTTTTTTGGTTCCTACCCCCGGTGTCGCGCTTAAATGGGTCCCCCCGGAAACGGGGGCCCGTTTTTTTGGTTCCTACCCCCGTTTTTTGGTTCCTACCCCCGGTGTCGCGCTTAAATGTGTCCCCCCGGAAACGGGGGCCCGTTTTTTTGGTTCCTACCCCCGTTTTTTGGTTCCTAACCCCGGTGTCGCGCTTCAATGGGTCCCCCCGGAAACGGGGGCCCGTTTTTTTGGTTCCTACCCCCATTTTTTGGTTCCTACCCCCGGTGTCGCGCTTAAATGGGTCCCCCCGGAAACGGGGGCCCTATTTTTTGGTTCCTACCCCCGTTTTTCGGTTCCTACCCCCGGTGTCGCGCTTAAATGGGTCCCCCCGGAAACGGGGGCCCGTTTTTTTGGTTCCTACCCCCGTTTTTTGGTTCCTACCCCCGGTGTCGCGCTTAAATGGGTCCCCCCGGAAACGGGGGCCCGTTTTTTTGGTTCCTACCCCCGTTTTTTGGTTCCTACCCCCGGTGTCGCGCTTAAATGGGTCCCCCCGGAAACGGGGGCCCTTTTTTTGGTTCCTACCCCCGTTTTTTGGTTCCTACCCCCGGTGTCGCGCTTAAATGGGTCCCCCCGGAAACGGGGGCCCGTTTTTTTGGTTCCTACCCCCGTTTTTTGGTTCCTACCCCCGGTGTCGCGCTTAAATGGGTTCCCCAGGAAACGGGGGCTGGTTTTTTTGGTTCCTACCCCCGTTTTTTGGTTCCAACCCCCGGTGTCGCGCTTAAATGGTTCCCCCCGGAAACGGGGGCCCGTTTTTTTGGTTCCTACCCCCGTTTTTTGGTTCCTACCCCCGGTGTCGCGCTTAAATGGGTCCCCCCGGAAACGGGGGCCCGTTTTTTTGGTTCCTACCCCCGTTTTTTGGTTCCTACTTCCGGTATCGCGCTTAAATGGGTTCCCCTGGAAACGGGGGCCGGTTTTTTTGGTTCCTACCCCCGTTTTTTGGTTCCAACCCCTGGTGTCGCGCTTAAATGGGTCCCCCCGGAAACGGGGGCTCATTTTTTTGGTTCCTACCCCCGTTTTTTGGTTCCTACCCCCGGTGTCGCGCTTAAATGGGTCCCCCTGGAAACGGGGGCCCGTTTTTTTGGTTCCTACCCCCGTTTTTTGGTTCCTACCCCCGGTGTCGCGCTTAAATGGGTCCCAACGGAAACGGGGGCCCGTGTTTTTGGTTCCTACCCCCGTTTTTTGGTTCCTACCCCGGGTGTCGCGCTTAAATGGGTCCCCCCGGAAACGGGGGCCCGTTTTTTTGGTTCCTACCCCCGTTTTTTGGTTCCTACCCCCGGTGTCGCGCTTAAATGGGTCCCCCCGGAAACGGGGGCCCGTTTTTTTGGTTCCTACCCCCGTTTTTTGGTTCCTACCCCCGGTGTCGCGCTTAAATGGGTCCCCCCGGAAACGGGGGCCCGTTTTTTTGGTTAGTACCCCCTTTTTTGGTTCCTACCCCCGGTGTCGCGCTTAAATGGGTCCCCCCGGAAACGGGGGCCCGTTTTTTTGGTTCCTACCCCAGTTTTTTGGTTCCTACCCCCGGTGTCGCGCTTAAATGGGTCCCCCCGGAAACGGAGGCCCGTTTTTTTGGTTCCTACCCCCGTTTTTTGGTTCCTACCCCCGGTGTCGCGCTTAAATGGGTCCTCCCGGAAACGGGGGCCCATTTTTTTGGTTCCTACCCCCCTTTTTTGGTTCCTACCCCCGGTGTCGCGCTTAAATGGGTCCCCCCGGAAATGGGGGCCCGTTTTTTTGGTTCCTACCCCCGTTTTTTGGTTCCTACCCCCCGGTGTCGCGCTTAAATGGGTCCCCCCGGAAACGGGGGCACGTTTTTTTGGTTCCTACCCCCGTTTTTTGGTTCCTATCCCCAGTGTCGCGTTTAAATGGGTCCCCCCGGAAACGGGGGCCCGTTTTTTTGGTTCCTACCCCCGTTTTTTGGTTCCTACCAACGGTGTCGCGCTTAAATGGGTCCCCCCGGAAACGGGGGCCCGTTTTTTTGGTTCCTACCCCCGTTTTTTGGTTCCTACCCCCGGTGTCGCGCTTAAATGGGTCCCCCCGGAAATGGGGGCCCGTTTTTTTGGTTCCTACCCCCGTTTTTTGGTTCCTAACCCCGGTGTCGCGCTTAAATGGGTCCCCCCGGAAACGGGGGCCCGTTTTTTTGGTTCCTACCCCAGTTTTTTGGTTCCTACCCCCGGTGTCGCGCTTAAATGGGTCCCCCCGGAAACGGGGGCCCGTTTTTTTGGTTCCTACCCCCCTTTTTTGGTTCCTACCCCCGGTGTCGCGCTTAAATGGGTCCCCCCGGAAACGGGGGCCCGTCTTTTTGGTTCCTACCCCCGTTTTTTGGTTCCTACCCCCCGGTGTCGCGCTTAAATGGGTCCACCCGGAAACGGGGGCCCATTTTTTTTGGTTCCTACCCCCGTTTTTTGGTTCCTACCCCCGGTGTCGCGCTTAAATGGGTCCCCCCGGAAACGGGGGCCCGTTTTTTTGGTTCCTACCCCCGTTTTTTGGTTCCTACCCCCCGGTGTCGCGCTTAAATGGGTCCCCCGGAAACGTGGGCCCGTTTTTTTGGTTCCTACCCCCGTTTTTTGGTTCCTACCCCCGGTGTCGCGCTTAAATGGGTCCCCCCGGAAACGGGGGCCCGTTTTTTTGGTTCCTACCCCCGTTTTTTGGTTCCTAACCCCGGTGTCGCGCTTAAATGGGTCCCCCCGGAAACGTGGGCCCGTTTTTTTGGTTCCTACCCCCGTTTTTTGGTTCCTACCCCCGGTGTCGCGCTTAAATGGGTCCCCCCGGAAACGGGGGCCCGTTTTTTTTGGTTCCTACCCCCGTTTTTTGGTTCCTACCCCCGGTGTAGCGCTTAAATGGGTCCCCCCGGAAACGGGGGCACGTTTTTTTGGTTCCTACCCCCGTTTTTTTGGTTCCTATCCCCGGTGTCGCGCTTAAATGGGTCCCCCCGGAAACGGGGGCCCGTTTTTTTGGTTCCTACCCCAGTTTTTTTGGTTCCTACCCCCGGTGTCGCGCTTAAATGGGTCCCCCCGGAAACGGGGGCCCGTTTTTTTGGTTCCTACCCCCGTTTTTTGGTTCCTAACCCCGGTGTCGCGCTTAAATGGGTCCCCCCGGAAACGGGGGCCCGTTTTTTTGGTTCCTACCCCTGTTTTTTGGTTCCTACCCCCGGTGTCGCGCTTAAATGGGTCCCCCCGGAAACTGGGGCCCGTTTTTTTGGTTCCTACCCCCGTTTTTTGGTTCCTACTTCCGGTGTCGCGCTTAAATGGGTCCCCGCGGAAACGGGGGCCCGTTTTTTTGGTTCCTACCCCCGTTTTTTGGTTCCTACCCCCGCTGTCGCGCTTAAATGGGTCCCCCCGGAAACGGGGGCCCGTTTTTTTGGCTCCTACCCCCGTTTTTTGGTTCCTACCCCCGGTGTCGCGCTTAAATGGGTCCCCCCGGAAACGGGGGCCCGTTTTTTTGGTTCCTACCCCCGTTTTTTGGTTCCTACCCCCCGGTGTCGCGCTTAAATGGGTCCCCCCGGAAACGGGGGCACGTTTTTTTGGTTCCTACCCCCGTTTTTTGGTTCCTATCCCCGGTGTCGCGCTTAAATGGGTCCCCCCGGAAACGGGGGCCCGTTTTTTTGGTTCCTACCCCAGTTTTTTGGTTCCTACCCCCGGTGTCGCTCTTAAATGGGTCCCCCCGGAAACGGGGGCCCGTTTTTTTGGTTCCTACCCCCATTTTTTGGTTCCTACCCCCGGTGTCGCGCTTAAATGGGTCCCCCCGGAAACGGGGGCCGGTTTTTTTGGTTCCTACCCCCGTTTTTTGGTTCCTACCCCCGCTGTCGCGCTTAAATGGGTCCCCCCGGAAACGGGGGCCCGTTTTTTTGGTTCCTACCCCCGTTTTTTGGTTCCTACCCCCGGTGTCGCGCTTAAATGGGTCCCCCCGGAAACGGGGGCCCGTTTTTTTGGTTCCTACCCCTGTTTTTTGGTTCCTACCCCCGGTGTCGCGCTTAAATGGGTCCCCCCGGAAACGGGGGCCCGTTTTTTTGGTTCCTACCCCCGTTTTTTGGTTCCTACCCCCGGTGTCGCGCTTAAATGGGTCCCCCCGGAAACGGGGGCCCGTTTTTTTGGTTCCTACCCCCGATTTTTGGTTCCTACCCCCGGTGTCGCGCTTAAATGGGTCCCCCCGGAAACGGGGCCCGTTTTTTTGGTTCCTACCCCCGTTTTTTGGTTCCTACCCCTGGTGTCGCGCTTAAATGGGTCCCCCGGAAACGTGGGCCCGTTTTTTTGGTTCCTACCCCCGTTTTTTGGTTCCTACCCCTGGTGTCGCGCTTAAATGGGTCCCCCGGAAACGTGGGCCCGTTTTTTTGGTTCCTACCCCCGTTTTTTGGTTCCTACCCCCGGTGTCGCGCTTAAATGGGTCCCCCCGGAAACGGGGGCCCGTTTTTTTGGTTCCTACCCCCGTTTTTTGGTTCCTACCCCCGGTGTCGCGCTTAAATGGGTCCCCCCGGAAACGGGGGCCTGTTTTTTTGGTTCCTACCCCCGTTTTTTGGTTCCTACCCCCGGTGTCGCGCTTAAATGGGTCCCCCCGGAAACGGGGGCCCGTTTTTTTGGTTCCTACCCCCGTTTTTTGGTTCCTACCCCCGGTGTCGCGCTTAAATGGGTCCCCCCGGAAACGGGGGCCCGTTTTTTTGGTTCCTACCCCCGTTTTTTGGTTCCTACCCCCGGTGTCGCGCTTAAATGGGTCCCCCCGGAAACGGGGGCCCGTTTTTTTGGTTCCTACCCCCGTTTTTTGGTTCCTACCCCCGGTGTCGCGCTTAAATGGGTCCCCCCGGAAACGGGGGCCCGTTTTTTTGGTTCCTACCCCAGTTTTTTGGTTCCTACCCCCGGTGTCGCGCTTAAATGGGTCCCCCCGGAAACGGGGGCCCTTTTTTTTGGTTCCTACCCCCGTTTTTTGGTTCCTACCCCCGGTGTCGCACTTAAATGGGTCCCCCCGGAAACGGGGACCCGTTTTTTTGGTTCCTACCCCTGTTTTTTGGTTCCTACCCCCGGTGTCGCGCTTAAATGGGTCCCCCCGGAAACTGGGGCCCGTTTTTTTGGTTCCTACCCCCGTTTTTTGGTTCCTACTTCCGGTGTCGCGCTTAAATGGGTCCCCCCGGAAACGGGGGCCCGTTTTTTTGGTTCCTACCCCCGTTTTTTGGTTCCTAACCCCGGTGTCGCGCTTAAATGGGTCCCCCCGGAAACGGGGGCCCGTTTTTTTGGTTCCTACCCCCGTTTTTTGGTTCCTACCCCCGGTGTCGCGCTTAAATGGGTCCCCCCGGAAACGGGGGCCCGTTTTTTTGGTTAATTCCCCCGTTTTTTGGTTCCTACCCCCGGTGTCGCGCTTAAATGGGTTCCCCCGGAAACGGGGGCCCGTTTTTTTGGTTCCTACCCCCGTTTTTTGGTTCCTACCCCCGGTGTCGCGCTTAAATGGGTCCCCCTGGAAACGGGGGCCCGTTTTTTTGGTTCCTACCCCCGTTTTTTGGTTCCTACCCCCGGTGTCGCGCTTAAATGGGTCCCCCCGGAAACAGGGGCCCATTTTTTTTGGTTCCTAACCCCGTTTTTTGGTTCCTACCCCCGGTGTCGCTCTTAAATGGGTTCCACCGGAAACGGGGGCCCGTTTTTTTGGTTCCTACCCCCGTTTTTTGGTTCCTACCCCCGGTGTCGCGCTTAAATGGGTTCCCCCGGAAACGGGGGCCCGTTTTTTTGGTTCCTACCCCGTTTTTTGGTTCCTACCCCCGGTGTCGCGCTTAAATGGGTCCCCCCGGAAACGGGGGCCCGTTTTTTTGGTTCCTACCCCCGTTTTTTGGTTCCTACCCCCGGTGTCGCGCTTAAATGGGTCCTCCCGGAAACGGGGGCCCATTTTTTTGGTTCCTACCCCCCTTTTTTGGTTCCTACCCCCGGTGTCGCGCTTAAATGGGTCCCCCCGGAAACGGGGGCCCGTTTTTTCGGTTCCTACCCCCGTTTTTTGGTTCCTACCCCCGGTGTCGCGCTTAAATGGGTCCCACCGGAAACGGGGGCCCGTTTTTTCGGTTCCTACCCCCGTTTTTTGCTTCCTATCCCCGGTGTCGCGCTTAAATGGGTCCCCCCGGAAACGGGGGCCCGTTTTTTTGGTTCCTACCCCCGTTTTTTGGTTCCTACCCCCGGTGTCGCACTTAAATGGGTCCCCCCGGAAACGGGGGCCCGTTTTTTTGGTTCCTACCCCCGTTTTTTGGTTCCTAACCCCGGTGTCGCGCTTAAATGGGTCCCCCCGGAAACGGGGGCCCTTTTTTTGGTTCCTACCCCCGTTTTTTGGTTCCTACCCCCGGTGTCGCGCTTAAATGGGTCCCCCCGGAAACGGGGGCCCGTTTTTTTGGTTCCTACCCCCGTTTTTTGGTTCCTACCCCCGGTGTCGCGCTTAAATGGGTCCCCACGGAAACGGGGGCCCGTTTTTTTGGTTCCTACCCCCGTTTTTTGGTTCCTACCCCCGGTGTCGCGCTTAAATGGGTCCCCCCGGAAACGGGGGCCCGTTTTTTTGGTTCCTACCCCTGTTTTTTGGTTCCTACCCCCGGTGTCGCGCTTAAATGGGTCCCCCGGAAACGTGGGCCCGTTTTTTTGGTTCCTACCCCCGTTTTTTGGTTCCTACCCCCGGTGTCGCGCTTAAATGGGTCCCCCCGGAAACGGGGGCCCGTTTTTTTGGTTCCTACCCCCGTTTTTTGGTTCCTACCCCCGGTGTCGCGCTTAAATGGGTCCCCCCGGAAACGGGGGCCTGTTTTTTTGGTTCCTACCCCCGTGTTTTGGTTCCTACCCCCGGTGTCGCGCTTAAATGGGTCCCCCCGGAAACGGGGGCCTGTTTTTTTTGGTTCCTACCCCCGTTTTTTGGTTCCTACCCCCGGTGTCGCGCTTAAATGGGTCCCCCCGGAAACAGGGGCCCTTTTTTTTGGTTCGTACCCCCGTTTTTTGGTTCCTACCCCCGGTGTCGCGCTTAAATGGGTCCCCCCGGAAACGGGGGCCCGTTTTTTTGGTTCCTACCCCCGTTTTTTGGTTCCTACCCCCGGTGTCGCGCTTAAATGGGTCCCCCCGGAAACGGGGGCACGTTTTTTTGGTTCCTACCCCCGTTTTTTGGTTCCTATCCCCGGTGTCGCGCTTAAATGGGTCCCCCCGGAAACGGGGGCCCGTTTTTTTGGTTCCTACCCCTGTTTTTTGGTTCCTACCCCCGGTGTCGCGCTTAAATGGGTCCCCCCGGAAACTGGGGCCCGTTTTTTTGGTTCCTACCCCCGTTTTTTGGTTCCTACTTCCGGTGTCGCGCTTAAATGGGTCCCCCCGGAAACGGGGGCCCGTTTTTTTGGTTCCTACCCCCGTTTTTTGGTTCCTACCCCCGGTGTCGCGCTTAAATGGGTCCCCCCGGAAACGAGGGGCCCGTTTTTTTGGTTCCTACCCCCGTTTTTTGGTTCCTACCCCCGGTGACGCGCTTAAATGGGTCCCCCCGGAAACAGGGGCCCGTTTTTTTGGTTCCTACCCCCGTTTTTTGGTTCCTACCCCCGGTGTCGCGCTTAAATGGGTCCCCCCGGAAACGGGGGCCCGTTTTTTTGGTTCCTACCCCCGTTTTTTGGTTGCTACCCCGGTGTCGCGCTTAAATGGGTCCCCCCGGAAACGGGGGCCCGTTTTTTTGGTTCCTACCCCCGTTTTTTGGTTCCTACCCCCGGTGTCGCGCTTAAATGGGTCCCCCGGAAACGTGGGCCCGTTTTTTTGGTTCCTACCCCCGTTTTTTGGTTCCTACCCCTGGTGTCGCGCTTAAATGGGTCCCCCCGGAAACGGGGGCCCGTTTTTTTGGTTCCTACCCCCGTTTTTTGTTCCTAACCCCGGTGTCGCGCTTAAATGGGTCCCCCGGAAACGGGGGCCCGTTTTTTTGGTTCCTACCCCCGTTTTTGGTTCCTACCCCCGGTGTCGCGCTTAAATGGGTCCCCCCGGAAACGGGGGCCTGTTTTTTTGGTTCCTACTCCGTTTTTTGGTTCCTACCCCCGGTGTCGCGCTTAAATGGGTCCCCCCGGAAACGGGGGCCCGTTTTTTTGGTTCCTACCCCCGTTTTTGGTTCCTACCCCCGGTGTCGCGCTTAATGGGTCCACCCGGAAACGGGGGCCCGTTTTTTTGGTTCCTACCCCCGTTTTTTGGTTCCTACCCCCGGTGTCGCGCTTAAATGGGTCCCCCGGAAACGGGGGCCCGTTTTTTGGTTAGTACCCCCCTTTTTTGGTTCCTTCCCCCGGTGTCGCGCTTAAATGGGTCCCCCCGGAAACGGGGCCCGTTTTTTTGGTTCCTACCCCAGTTTTTTGGTTCCTACCCCCGGTGTCGCGCTTAAATGGGTCCCCCCCGGAAACGGGGGCCCGTTTTTTTGGTTCCTACCCCCGTTTTTTGGTTCCTACCCCCAGGTGTCGCGCTTAAATGGGTCCCCCCGGAAACGGGGGCCCGTTTTTTTGGTTCCTACCCCCGTTTTTTGGTTCCTACCCCCGGTGTCGCGCTTAAATGGGTCCCCCCGGAAACGGGGCCCGTTTTTTGGTTCCTACCCCCGTTTTTTGGTTCCTACCCCCGGTGTCGCGCTTAAATGGGTCCCCCGGAAACGGGGGCCGGTTTTTTTGGTTCCTACCCCCGTTTTTTGGTTCCTACCCCCGGTGTCGCGCTTAAATGGGTCCCCCCGGAAACGGGGCCCGTTTTTTTTGATTCCTACCCCGTTTTTTGGTTCCTACCCCGGTGTCGCGCTTAAATGGGTCCCCCCGGAAACGGGGGCCCGTTTTTTGGTTCCTACCCCCGTTTTTTGGTTCCTACCCCCCGTGTCGCGCTTAAATGGGTCCCCCCAGAAACGGGGGCCCGTTTTTTTGGTTCCTACCCCTGTTTTTTGGTTCCTACCCCGGTGTCGCGCTTAAATGGGTCCCCCGGAAACGTGGGCCCGTTTTTTTGGTTCCTACCCCAGTTTTTTGGTTCCTACCCCCGGTGTCGCGCTTAAATGGGTCCCCCCGGAAACGGGGGCCCGTTTTTTTGGTTCCTACCCCCGTTTTTTTGGTTCCTACCCCCGGTGTCGCGCTTAAATGGGTCCCCCCGGAAACGGGGGCCTGTTTTTTTGGTTCCTACCCCCGTGTTTTGGTTCCTACCCCCGGTGTCGCGCTTAAATGGGTCCCCCCGGAAACGGGGGCCTGTTTTTTTGGTTCCTACACCCGTTTTTTGTTCCTACACCCGCTGTCGCGCTTAAATGGGTCCCCCCGGAAACGGGGGCCCTTTTTTTTGTTCGTACCCCCGTTTTTTGGTTCCTACCCCCGGTGTCGCGCTTAAATGGGTCCTCCCGGAAACGGGGGCCCATTTTTTTGGTTCCTACCCCCCTTTTTTGGTCCTACCCCCGGTGTCGCGCTTAAATGGGTCCCCCCGGAAACGGGGGCCCGTTTTTTTGGTTCCTACCCCCGTTTTTTGGTTCCTACCCCCCGGTGTCGCGCTTAAATGGGTCCCCCCGGAAACGGGGGCACGTTTTTTTGGTTCCTACCCCCGTTTTTTGGTTCCTATCCCCGGTGTCGCGCTTAAATGGGTCCCCCGGAAACAGGGGCCCGTTTTTTTGGTTCCTACCCAGTTTTTTGGTTCCTACCCCAGGTGTCGCGCTTAAATGGGTCCCCCCGGAAACGGGGGCCCGTTTTTTTGGTTCCTACCCCCGTTTTTTTGGTTCCTACCCCCGGTGTCGCGCTTAAATGGTTCCCCCCGGAAACGGGGGCCCGTTTTTTTGGTTCCTACCCCTGTTTTTTGGTTCCTACCCCCGGTGTCGCGCTTAAATGGGTCCCCCCGGAAACTGGGGCCCGTTTTTTTGGTTCCTACCCCCGTTTTTTGGTTCCTACTTCCGGTGTCGCGCTTAAATGGGTCCCCCCGGAAACGGGGGCCCGTTTTTTTGGTTCCTACCCCCGTTTTTTGGTTCCTACCCCCGGTGTCGCGCTTAAATGGTCCCCCCGGAAACGGGGCCCGTTTTTTTGGTTCCTACCCCCGTTTTTTGGTTCCTACCCCCGGTGACGCGCTTAAATGGGTCCCCCCGGAAACGGGGGCCCGTTTTTTTGGTTCCTACCCCCGTTTTTTGGTTCCTACCCCCGGTGTCGCGCTTAAATGGGTCCCCCCGGAAACGGGGGCCCGTTTTTTTGGTTCCTACCCCCGTTTTTTGGTTGCTACCCCCGGTGTCGCGCTTAAATGGGTCCCCCCGGAAACGGGGGCCCGTTTTTTTGGTTCCTACCCCCGTTTTTTGGTTCCTACCCCCGGTGTCGCGCTTAAATGGGTCCCCCCGGAAACGGGGGCCCGTTTTTTTTGTTCCTACCCCCGTTTTTTGGTTCCTACCCCCGGTGTCGCGCTTAAATGGGTCCCCCCGGAAACGGGGGCCCGTTTTTTTGGTTAATTCCCCCGTTTTTGGTTCCTACCCCCGGTGTCGCGCTTATATGGGTCCCCCCGGAAACGGGGGCCCGTTTTTTTGGTTCCTACCCCCGTTTTTTGGTTCCTACCCCCGGTGTCGCGCTTAAATGGGTCCCCCCGGAAACGGGGGCCCGTTTTTTTGGTTCCTACCCCCGTTTTTTGGTTCCTACCCCCGGTGTCGCGCTTAAATGGGTCCCCCCGGAAACTGGGGCCCATTTTTTTTGTTCCTACCCCCGTTTTTGGTTCCTACCCCCCGGTGTCGCTCTTAAATGGGTTCCCCCGGAAACGGGGCCCGTTTTTTTGGTTCCTACCCCCGTTTTTTGGTTCCTACCCCCGGTGTCGCACTTAATGGGTTCCCCCGGAAACGGGGGCCCGTTTTTTTGGTTCCTACCCCCGTTTTTTGGTTCCTACCCCCGGTGTCGCGCTTAAATGGGTCCCCCCGGAAGGGGGGCCCGTTTTTTTGGTTCCTACCCCCGTTTTTTGGTTCCTACCCCCGGTGTCGCGCTTAAATGGGTCCTCCCGGAAACGGGGGCCCATTTTTTTGGTTCCTACCCCCCTTTTTTGGTTCCTACCCCCGGTGTCGCGCTTAAATGGGTCCCCCCGGAAACGGGGGCCCTTTTTTTGGTTCCTACCCCCGTTTTTGGTTCCTACCCCGGTGTCGCGCTTAAATGGCTCCCCCCGGAAACGGGGGCCCGTTTTTTTGGTTCCTACCCCCGTTTTTAGTTCCTATCCCCGGTGGGGCGCTTAAATAGGTCCCCCGGAAAAGGGGGGCCCGTTTTTTTGGTTCCTACCCCCGTTTTTTGGTTCCTACCCCCGGTATCGCGCTTAAATGGGTCCCCCCGGAAACGGGGGCCCTTTTTTTTTGTTCGTACCCCCGTTTTTTGGTTCCTACCCCCGGTGTCGCGCATAAATGGGTCCTCCCGGAAACGGGGGCCCATTTTTTTGGTTCCTACCCCCCTTTTTTGGTTCCTACCCCCGGTGTCGCGCTTAAATGGGTCCCCCCGGAAACGGGGGCCCGTTTTTTTGGTTCCTACCCCGTTTTTGGTTCCTACCCCCCGGTGTCGCGCTTAAATGGGTCCCCCGGAAACGGGGGCCCGTTTTTTTGGTTCCTACCCCAGTTTTTTTGTTCCTACCCCCGGTGTCGCGCTTAAATGGGTCCCCCTGGAAACGGGGGCCCGTTTTTTTGGTTCCTACCCCTGTTTTTTGGTTCCTACCCCCTGTGTCGCGCTTAATGGGTCCCCCCGGAAACCTGGGGCCCGTTTTTTTTGGTTCCTACCCCCGTTTTTTGGTTCCTACTTCCGGTGTCGCGCTTAAATGGGTCCCCCCGGAAACGGGGGCCCGTTTTTTTGGTTCCTACCCCCGTTTTTGGTTCCTACCCCCGGTGTCGCGCTTAAATGGGTCCTCCCGGAAACGGGGGCCCGTTTTTTTGGTTCCTACCCCCGTTTTTTGGTTCCTACCCCCGGTGACGCGCTTAAATGGGTCCCCCCGGAAACGGGGGCCCGTTTTTTTTGGTTCCTACCCCCGTTTTTGGTTCCTACCCCGGTGTCGCGCTTAAATGGGTCCCCCCGGAAACGGGGGCCCGTTTTTTTGTTCCTACCCCCGTTTTTTGGTCTACCCCCGGTGTCGCGCTTAAATGGGTCCCCCGGGAACCGGGGCTCGTTTTTTTGGTTCCTACCCCCGTTTTTTGGTTCCTACACACGTGTCGCGCTTAAATGGGTCCCCCGGAAACGTGGGCCCGTTTTTTTGGTTCCTACCCCCCGTTTTTTGGTTCCTACCCCCGGTGTCGCGCTTAAATGGGTCCCCCCCGAAACTGGGGCCCATTTTTTTGGTTCCTACCCCCCTTTTTTGGTTCCTACCCCCGGTGTCGCGCTTAAATGGGTCCCCCGGAAACGGGGGCCCGTTTTTTTGGTTCCTACCCCCGTTTTTTGGTTCCTACCCCCCCGTGTCGCTCTTAAATGGGTCCCCCCGGAAACGGGGGCACGTTTTTTTGGTTCCTACCACCGTTTTTTGGTTCCTATCCCCAGTGTCGCGCTTAAATGGGTCCCCCCGGAAACGGGGGCCCGTTTTTTTGGTTCCTACCCCCGTTTTTTGGTTCCTACCAACGGTGTCGCGCTAAATGGGTCCCCCCGGAAACGGGGGCCCGTTTTTTTGGTTCCTACCCCCGTTTTTTGGTTCCTACCCCCGGTGTCGCGCTTAAATGGGTCCCCCCGGAAACGGGGGCCCATTTTTTTGGTTCCTACCCCCGTTTTTTGGTTCCTAACCCCGGTGTCGTGCTTCAATGGGTCCCCCCGGAAACGGGGGCCCGTTTTTTTGGTTCCTACCCCCGTTTTTTGGTTCCTACCCCCGGTGTCGCGCTTAAATGGGTCCCCCCGGAAACGGGGGCCCTATTTTTTGGTTCCTACCCCCGTTTTTTGGTTCCTACCCCCGGTGTCGCGCTTAGATGGGTGCCCCCGGAAAGGGGGGCCCGTTTTTTTTGGTTCCTACCCCCGTTTTTTGGTTCCTACCCCGGTGTCGCGCTTAAATGGGTCCCCCCGGAAACGGGGGCCCGTTTTTTTGGTTCCTACCCCCGTTTTTTGGTTCCTACCCCCGGTGTCGCGCTTAAATGGGTCCCCCCGGAAACGGGGGCCCGTTTTTTTGGTTCCTACCCCCGTTTTTTGGTTCCTACCCCCGGTGTCGCGCTTAAATGGGTCCCCCCGGAAACGGGGGCCCTTTTTTTGGTTCCTACCCCCGTTTTTTGGTTCCTACCCCCGGTGTCGCGCTTAAATGGGTCCCCCCGGAAACGGGGGCCCGTTTTTTTGGTTCCTACCCCCCTTTTTTGGCTCCTAACCCCGGTGTCGCGCTTAAATGGGTCCCCCCGGAAACGGGGGCCCGTTTTTTTGGTTCCTACCCCCGTTTTTTGGTTCCTACCCCCGGTGTCGCACATAAATGGGTCCCCCCGGAAACGGGGGCCCGTTTTTTTGGTTCCTACCCCCGTTTTTTGGTTCCTACCCCCGGTGTCGCGCTTAAATGGGTCCCCCCGGAAACGGGGGCCCGTTTTTTTGGTTCCTACCCCCGTTCTTTGGTTCCTACCCCCGGTGTCGCGCTTAAATGTGTCCCCCGGAAACGGGGGCCCGTTTTTTTGGTACCTACCCCCGTTTTTTGGTTCCTACCCCCGGTGTCGCGCTTAAATGGGTCCCCCCGGAAACGGGGGCCCTTTTTTTGTTTCCTACCCCCGTTTTTTGGTTCCTACCCCCGGTGTCGCGCTTAAATGGGTCCCCCCGGAAACGGGGGCCCGTTTTTTTGGTTCCTACCCCCGTTTTTTGGTTCCTACCCCCGGTGTCGCGCTTAAATGTGTCCCCCCGGAAACGGGGGCCCGTTTTTTTGGTTCCTACCCCCGTTTTTTGGTTCCTAACCCCGGTGTCGCGCTTCAATGGGTCCCCCCGGAAACGGGGGCCCGTTTTTTTGGTTCCTACCCCCATTTTTTGGTTCCTACCCCCGGTGTCGCGCTTAAATGGGTCCCCCCGGAAACGGGGGCCCTATTTTTTGGTTCCTACCCCCGTTTTTCGGTTCCTACCCCCGGTGTCGCGCTTAAATGGGTCCCCCCGGAAACGGGGGCCCGTTTTTTTGGTTCCTACCCCCGTTTTTTGGTTCCTACCCCCGGTGTCGCGCTTAAATGGGTCCCCCCGGAAACGGGGGCCCGTTTTTTTGGTTCCTACCCCCGTTTTTTGGTTCCTACCCCCGGTGTCGCGCTTAAATGGGTCCCCCCGGAAACGGGGGCCCTTTTTTTGGTTCCTACCCCCGTTTTTTGGTTCCTACCCCCGGTGTCGCGCTTAAATGGGTCCCCCCGGAAACGGGGGCCCGTTTTTTTGGTTCCTACCCCCGTTTTTTGGTTCCTACCCCCGGTGTCGCGCTTAAATGGGTTCCCCAGGAAACGGGGGCCGGTTTTTTTGGTTCCTACCCCCGTTTTTTGGTTCCAACCCCCGGTGTCGCGCTTAAATGGTTCCCCCCGGAAACGGGGGCCCGTTTTTTTGGTTCCTACCCCCGTTTTTTGGTTCCTACCCCCGGTGTCGCGCTTAAATGGGTCCCCCCGGAAACGGGGGCCCGTTTTTTTGGTTCCTACCCCCGTTTTTTGGTTCCTACTTCCGGTATCGCGCTTAAATGGGTTCCCCTGGAAACGGGGGCCGGTTTTTTTTGGTTCCTACCCCCGTTTTTTGGTTCCAACCCCTGGTGTCGCGCTTAAATGGGTCCCCCCGGAAACGGGGGCTCATTTTTTTGGTTCCTACCCCCGTTTTTTGGTTCCTACCCCCGGTGTCGCGCTTAAATGGGTCCCCCTGGAAACGGGGGCCCGTTTTTTTGGTTCCTACCCCCGTTTTTTGGTTCCTACCCCCGGTGTCGCGCTTAAATGGGTCCCAACGGAAACGGGGGCCCGTGTTTTTGGTTCCTACCCCCGTTTTTTGGTTCCTACCCCGGGTGTCGCGCTTAAATGGGTCCCCCCGGAAACGGGGGCCCGTTTTTTTGGTTCCTACCCCCGTTTTTTGGTTCCTACCCCCGGTGTCGCGCTTAAATGGGTCCCCCCGGAAACGGGGGCCCGTTTTTTTGGTTCCTACCCCCGTTTTTTGGTTCCTACCCCCGGTGTCGCGCTTAAATGGGTCCCCCCGGAAACGGGGGCCCGTTTTTTTGGTTAGTACCCCCGTTTTTTGGTTCCTACCCCCGGTGTCGCGCTTAAATGGGTCCCCCCGGAAATGGGGGCCCGTTTTTTTGGTTCCTACCCCCGTTTTTTGGTTCCTACCCCCCGGTGTCGCGCTTAAATGGGTCCCCCCGGAAACGGGGGCACGTTTTTTTTGGTTCCTACCCCCGTTTTTTGGTTCCTATCCCCAGTGTCGCGTTTAAATGGGTCCCCCCGGAAACGGGGGCCCGTTTTTTTGGTTCCTACCCCCGTTTTTTGGTTCCTACCAACGGTGTCGCGCTTAAATGGGTCC
The DNA here is from genome assembly GCF_030867095.1 of Alligator mississippiensis. Lineage (NCBI taxonomy): Eukaryota > Metazoa > Chordata > Crocodylia > Alligatoridae > Alligator > Alligator mississippiensis. The sequence continues at coordinate 44,545 of NW_026775330.1, read as the reverse complement.
CCCCGGAAACGGGGGCCCGTTTTTTGGTTCCTACCCCGTTTTTTGGTTCCTACCCCCGGTGTCGCGCTTAAATGGGTCCCCCCGGAAATGGGGGCCCGTTTTTTTGGTTCCTACCCCCGTTTTTTGGTTCCTAACCCCGGTGTCGCGCTTAAATGGGTCCCCCCGGAAACGGGGGCCCGTTTTTTTGGTTCCTACCCCAGTTTTTTGGTTCCTACCCCCGGTGTCGCGCTTAAATGGGTCCCCCCGGAAACGGGGGCCCGTTTTTTTGGTTCCTACCCCCCCTTTTTTGGTTCCTACCCCCGGTGTCGCGCTTAAATGGGTCCCCCCGGAAACGGGGGCCCGTCTTTTTGGTTCCTACCCCCGTTTTTTGGTTCCTACCCCCCGGTGTCGCGCTTAAATGGGTCCACCCGGAAACGGGGGCCCATTTTTTTTGGTTCCTACCCCCGTTTTTTGGTTCCTACCCCCGGTGTCGCGCTTAAATGGGTCCCCCCGGAAACGGGGGCCCGTTTTTTTGGTTCCTACCCCCGTTTTTTGGTTCCTACCCCCCGGTGTCGCGCTTAAAATGGGTCCCCCGGAAACGTGGGCCCGTTTTTTTGGTTCCTACCCCCGTTTTTTGGTTCCTACCCCCGGTGTCGCGCTTAAATGGGTCCCCCCGGAAACGGGGGCCCGTTTTTTTGGTTCCTACCCCCGTTTTTTGGTTCCTAACCCCGGTGTCGCGCTTAAATGGGTCCCCCCGGAAACGTGGGCCCGTTTTTTTGGTTCCTACCCCCGTTTTTTGGTTCCTACCCCCGGTGTCGCGCTTAAATGGGTCCCCCCGGAAACGGGGGCCCGTTTTTTTGGTTCCTACCCCCGTTTTTTGGTTCCTACCCCCGGTGTAGCGCTTAAATGGGTCCCCCCGGAAACGGGGGCACGTTTTTTTGGTTCCTACCCCCGTTTTTTGGTTCCTATCCCCGGTGTCGCGCTTAAATGGGTCCCCCCGGAAACGGGGGCCCGTTTTTTTGGTTCCTACCCCAGTTTTTTGGTTCCTACCCCCGGTGTCGCGCTTAAATGGGTCCCCCCGGAAACGGGGGCCCGTTTTTTTGGTTCCTACCCCCGTTTTTTGGTTCCTAACCCCGGTGTCGCGCTTAAATGGGTCCCCCCGGAAACGGGGGCCCGTTTTTTTGGTTCCTACCCCTGTTTTTTGGTTCCTACCCCCGGTGTCGCGCTTAAATGGGTCCCCCCGGAAACTGGGGCCCGTTTTTTTGGTTCCTACCCCCGTTTTTTGGTTCCTACTTCCGGTGTCGCGCTTAAATGGGTCCCCGCGGAAACGGGGGCCCGTTTTTTTGGTTCCTACCCCCGTTTTTTGGTTCCTACCCCCGCTGTCGCGCTTAAATGGGTCCCCCCGGAAACGGGGGCCCGTTTTTTTGGCTCCTACCCCCGTTTTTTGGTTCCTACCCCCGGTGTCGCGCTTAAATGGGTCCCCCCGGAAACGGGGGCCCGTTTTTTTGGTTCCTACCCCCGTTTTTTGGTTCCTACCCCCCGGTGTCGCGCTTAAATGGGTCCCCCCGGAAACGGGGGCACGTTTTTTTGGTTCCTACCCCCGTTTTTTGGTTCCTATCCCCGGTGTCGCGCTTAAATGGGTCCCCCCGGAAACGGGGGCCCGTTTTTTTGGTTCCTACCCCAGTTTTTTGGTTCCTACCCCCGGTGTCGCTCTTAAATGGGTCCCCCCGGAAACGGGGGCCCGTTTTTTTGGTTCCTACCCCCATTTTTTGGTTCCTACCCCCGGTGTCGCGCTTAAATGGGTCCCCCCGGAAACGGGGGCCGGTTTTTTTGGTTCCTACCCCCGTTTTTTGGTTCCTACCCCCGCTGTCGCGCTTAAATGGGTCCCCCCGGAAACGGGGGCCCGTTTTTTTGGTTCCTACCCCCGTTTTTTGGTTCCTACCCCCGGTGTCGCGCTTAAATGGGTCCCCCCGGAAACGGGGGCCCGTTTTTTTGGTTCCTACCCCTGTTTTTTGGTTCCTACCCCCGGTGTCGCGCTTAAATGGGTCCCCCCGGAAACGGGGGCCCGTTTTTTTGGTTCCTACCCCCGTTTTTTGGTTCCTACCCCCGGTGTCGCGCTTAAATGGGTCCCCCCGGAAACGGGGGCCCGTTTTTTTGGTTCCTACCCCCGATTTTTGGTTCCTACCCCCGGTGTCGCGCTTAAATGGGTCCCCCCGGAAACGGGGCCCGTTTTTTTGGTTCCTACCCCCGTTTTTTGGTTCCTACCCCTGGTGTCGCGCTTAAATGGGTCCCCCGGAAACGTGGGCCCGTTTTTTTGGTTCCTACCCCCGTTTTTTGGTTCCTACCCCTGGTGTCGCGCTTAAATGGGTCCCCCGGAAACGTGGGCCCGTTTTTTTGGTTCCTACCCCCGTTTTTTGGTTCCTACCCCCGGTGTCGCGCTTAAATGGGTCCCCCCGGAAACGGGGGCCCGTTTTTTTGGTTCCTACCCCCGTTTTTTGGTTCCTACCCCCGGTGTCGCGCTTAAATGGGTCCCCCCGGAAACGGGGGCCTGTTTTTTTGGTTCCTACCCCCGTTTTTTGGTTCCTACCCCCGGTGTCGCGCTTAAATGGGTCCCCCCGGAAACGGGGGCCCGTTTTTTTGGTTCCTACCCCCGTTTTTTGGTTCCTACCCCCGGTGTCGCGCTTAAATGGGTCCCCCCGGAAACGGGGGCCCGTTTTTTTGGTTCCTACCCCCGTTTTTTGGTTCCTACCCCCGGTGTCGCGCTTAAATGGGTCCCCCCGGAAACGGGGGCCCGTTTTTTTGGTTCCTACCCCCGTTTTTTGGTTCCTACCCCCGGTGTCGCGCTTAAATGGGTCCCCCCGGAAACGGGGGCCCGTTTTTTTGGTTCCTACCCCAGTTTTTTGGTTCCTACCCCCGGTGTCGCGCTTAAATGGGTCCCCCCGGAAACGGGGGCCCTTTTTTTTGGTTCCTACCCCCGTTTTTTGGTTCCTACCCCCGGTGTCGCACTTAAATGGGTCCCCCCGGAAACGGGGGCCCGTTTTTTTGGTTCCTACCCCCGTTTTTTGGTTCCTACCCCCGGTGTCGCGCTTAAATGGGTCCCCCCGGAAACGGGGGCCCGTTTTTTTGGTTTCTACCCTTTGTTTTTTGGTTCCTACTCCCGGTGTCGCGCTTAAATGGGTCCCCCCGGAAACGGGGGCCCATTTTTTGGGTTCCTACCCCCCTTTTTTGGTTCCTAACCCCGGTGTCGCGCTTAAATGGGTCCCCCCGGAAACGGGGGCCCGTTTTTTTGGTTCCTACCCCCGTTTTTTGGTTCCTACCCCCGGTGTCGCGCTTAAATGGGTCCCCCCGGAAACGGGGGCCCGTTTTTTTGGTTCCTACCCCCGTTTTTTGGTTCCTACCCCCGGTGTCGCGCTTAAATGGGTCCCCCCGGAAACGGGGGCCCTTTTTTTTGGTTCCTACCCCCGTTTTTTGCTTCCTACCCCCGGTGTCGCGCTTAAATGGGTCCCCCCGGAAACGGGGGCCCTTTTTTTGGTTCCTACCCCCGTTTTTTGGTTCCTACTTCCGGTGTCGCGCTTAAATGGGTTCCCCCGGAAACGGGGGCCGGTTTTTTTGGTTCCTACCCCCGTTTTTTGGTTCCTACCCCCGGTGTCGCGCTTAAATGGGTCCCCCTGGAAACGGGGGCCCGTTTTTTTGGTTCCTACCCCCGTTTTTTGGTTCCTACCCCCGGTGTCGCGCTTAAATGGGTCCCCCCGGAAACGGGGGCCCGTTTTTTTGGTTCCTACCCCCGTTTTTTGGTTCCTACCCCCGGTGTCGCGCTTAAATGGGTCCCCCCGGAAACGGGGGCCCGTTTTTTTGGTTCCTACCCCCGTTTTTTGGTTCCTACCCCCGGTGCCGCGCTTAAATGGGTCTCCCCGGAAACGGGGGCCCGTTTTTTTGGTTCCTACCCCCGTTTTTTGGTTCCTACTTCCGGTGTCGCGCTTAAATGGGTTCCCCCGGAAACGGGGGCCGGTTTTTTCGGTTCCTACGCCCGTTTTTTGGTTCCAACCCCTGGTGTCGCGCTTAAATGGGTCCCCCCGGAAACGGGGGCCCGTTTTTTTGGTTCCTACCCCCCTTTTTTGGTTCCTACCCCCGGTGTCGTGCTTAAATGGGTCCCCCCGGAAACGGGGGCCCGTTTTTTTGGTTCCTACCCCTGTTTTTTGGTTCCTACCCCGGTGTCGCGCTTAAATGGGTCCCCCCGGAAACGGGGGCCCGTTTTTTTGGTTCCTACCCCCGTTTTTTGGTTCCTACCCCCGGTGTCGCGCTTAAATGGGTCCCCCCGGAAACGGGGGCCCGTTTTTTTGGTTCCTACCCCCCTTTTTTGGTTCCTACCCCCGGTGTCGCGCTTAAATGGGTCCCCCCGGAAACGGGGGCCCTTTTTTTGGTTCCTACCCCCCTTTTTTGGTTCCTAACCCCGGTGTCGCGCTTAAATGGGTCCCCCCGGAAACGGGGGCCCGTTTTTTTGGTTCCTACCCCCGTTTTTTGGTTCCTACCCCCGGTGTCGCACATAAATGGGTCCCCCCGGAAACGGGGGCCCGTTTTATTGGTTCCTACCTCCGTTTTTTGGTTCCTACCCCCGGTGTCGCGCTTAAATGGGTCCCCCCGGAAACGGGGGCCCATTTTTTTGGTTCCTACCCCCCTTTTTTGGTTCCTACCCCCGGTGTCGCGCTTAAATGGGTCCCCCCGGAAACGGGGGCCCGTTTTTTTGGGTTCCTACCCCCCTTTTTTGGTTCCTAACAACGGTGTCGCGCTTAAATGGGTCCCCCCGGAAACGGGGGCCCGTTTTTTTGGTTCCTACCCCCGTTTTTTGGTTCCTACCCCCGGTGTCGCGCTTAAATGGGTCCCCCCGGAAACGGGGGCCCATTTTTTTGGTTCCTACCCCCGTTTTTTGGTTCCTACCCCGGTGTCGCGCTTAAATGGGTCCCCCCGGAAACGGGGGCCCGTTTTTTTGGTTCCTACCCCCGTTTTTTGGTTCCTACCCCCGGTGTCGCGCTTAAATGGGTCCCCCCGGAAACGGGGGCCCATTTTTTGGGTTCCTACCCCCCTTTTTTGGTTCCTAACAACGGTGTCGCGCTTAAATGGGTCCCCCCGGAAACGGGGGCCCGTTTTTTTGGTTCCTACCCCCGTTTTTTGGTTCCTACCCCCGGTGTCGCGCTTAAATGGGTCCCCCCGGAAACGGGGGCCCATTTTTTTGGTTCCTACCCCCGTTTTTTGGTTCCTACCCCGGTGTCGCGCTTAAATGGGTCCCCCCGGAAACGGGGGCCCGTTTTTTTGGTTCCTACCCCCGTTTTTTGGTTCCTACCCCCGGTGTCGCGCTTAAATGGGTCCCCCCGGAAACGGGGGCCCGTTTTTTTGGTTCCTACCCCCGTTTTTTGGTTCCTACCCCCGGTGTCGCGCTTAAATGGGTCCCCCTGGAAACGGGGGCCCGTTTTTTTGGTTCCTACCCCCGTTTTTTGGTTCCTACCCCCGGTGTCGCGCTTAAATGGGTCCCCCCGGAAACGGGGGCCCGTTTTTTTGGTTTCTACCCTTTGTTTTTTGGTTCCTACTCCCGGTGTCGCGCTTAAATGGGTCCCCCCGGAAACGGGGGCCCATTTTTTGGGTTCCTACCCCCCTTTTTTGGTTCCTAACCCCGGTGTCGCGCTTAAATGGGTCCCCCCGGAAACGGGGGCCCGTTTTTTTGGTTCCTACCCCCGTTTTTTGGTTCCTACCCCCGGTGTCGCGCTTAAATGGGTCCCCCCGGAAACGGGGGCCCGTTTTTTTGGTTCCTACCCCCGTTTTTTGGTTCCTACCCCCGGTGTCGCGCTTAAATGGGTCCCCCCGGAAACGGGGGCCCGTTTTTTCGGTTCCTACCCCCGTTTTTTGCTTCCTATCCCCGGTGTCGCGCTTAAATGGGTCCCCCCGGAAACGGGGGCCCGTTTTTTTGGTTCCTACCCCCGTTTTTTGGTTCCTACCCCCGGTGTCGCACTTAAATGGGTTCCCCCGGAAACGGGGGCCGGTTTTTTTGGTTCCTACCCCCGTTTTTTGGTTCCTAACCCCGGTGTCGCGCTTAAATGGGTCCCCCTGGAAACGGGGGCCCGTTTTTTTGGTTCCTACCCCCGTTTTTTGGTTCCTACCCCCGGTGTCGCGCTTAAATGGGTCCCCCCGGAAACGGGGGCCCGTTTTTTTGGTTCCTACCCCCGTTTTTTGGTTCCTACCCCCGGTGTCGCGCTTAAATGGGTCCCCCCGGAAACGGGGGCCCGTTTTTTTGGTTCCTACCCCCGTTTTTTGGTTCCTACCCCCGGTGTCGCGCTTAAATGGGTCCCCCCGGAAACGGGGGCCCGTTTTTTTGGTTCCTACCCCTGTTTTTTGGTTCCTACCCCCGGTGTCGCGCTTAAATGGGTCCCCCGGAAACGTGGGCCCGTTTTTTTTGGTTCCTACCCCCGTTTTTTGGTTCCTACCCCCGGTGTCGCGCTTAAATGGGTCCCCCCGGAAACGGGGGCCCGTTTTTTTGGTTCCTACCCCCGTTTTTTGGTTCCTACCCCCGGTGTCGCGCTTAAATGGGTCCCCCCGGAAACGGGGGCCTGTTTTTTTGGTTCCTACCCCCGTGTTTTGGTTCCTACCCCCGGTGTCGCGCTTAAATGGGTCCCCCCGGAAACGGGGGCCTGTTTTTTTGGTTCCTACCCCCGTTTTTTGGTTCCTACCCCCGGTGTCGCGCTTAAATGGGTCCCCCCGGAAACAGGGGCCCTTTTTTTTGGTTCGTACCCCCGTTTTTTGGTTCCTACCCCCGGTGTCGCGCTTAAATGGGTCCCCCCGGAAACGGGGGCCCGTTTTTTTTGGTTCCTACCCCCGTTTTTTGGTTCCTACCCCCGGTGTCGCGCTTAAATGGGTCCCCCCGGAAACGGGGGCACGTTTTTTTGGTTCCTACCCCCGTTTTTTGGTTCCTATCCCCGGTGTCGCGCTTAAATGGGTCCCCCCGGAAACGGGGGCCCGTTTTTTTGGTTCCTACCCCTGTTTTTTGGTTCCTACCCCGGTGTCGCGCTTAAATGGGTCCCCCCGGAAACGGGGGCCCGTTTTTTTGGTTCCTACCCCCGTTTTTTGGTTCCTACTTCCGGTGTCGCGCTTAAATGGGTCCCCCCGGAAACGGGGGCCCGTTTTTTTGGTTCCTACCCCCGTTTTTTGGTTCCTACCCCCGGTGTCGCGCTTAAATGGGTCCCCCCGGAAACGAGGGGCCCGTTTTTTTGGTTCCTACCCCCGTTTTTTGGTTCCTACCCCCGGTGTCGCGCTTAAATGGGTCCCCCCGGAAACGGGGGCCCGTTTTTTTGGTTCCTACCCCCGTTTTTTGGTTCCTACCCCCGGTGTCGCGCTTAGATGGGTGCCCCCGGAAAGGGGGGCCCGTTTTTTTTGGTTCCTACCCCCGTTTTTTGGTTCCTACCCCGGTGTCGCGCTTAAATGGGTCCCCCCGGAAACGGGGGCCCGTTTTTTTGGTTCCTACCCCCGTTTTTTGGTTCCTACCCCCAGTGTCGCGCTTAAATGGGTCCCCCGGAAACGGGGGCCCGTTTTTTTGGTTCCTACCCCCGTTTTTTGGTTCCTACCCCCGGTGCCGCGCTTAAATGGGTCCCCCCGGAAACGGGGGCCCGTTTTTTTGGTTCCTACCCCCGTTTTTTGTTCCTAACCCCGGTGTCGCGCTTAAATGGGTTCCCCCGGAAACGGGGGCCGGTTTTTTTGGTTCCTACCCCCGTTTTTTGGTTCCAACCCCTGGTGTCGCACTTAAATGGGTCCCCCCGGAAACGGGGGCCCGTTTTTTTGGTTCCTACCCTCCTTTTTTGGTTCCTACCCCCGGTGTCGTGCTTAAATGGGTCCCCCCGGAAACGGGGGCCCGTTTTTTTGGTTCCTACCCCCGTTTTTTGGTTCCTACCCCCGGTGTCGCGCTTAAATGGGTCCCCCCGGAAACGGGGGCCCGTTTTTTTGGTTCCTACCCCCGTTTTTTGGTTCCTACCCCCGGTGTCGCGCTTAAATGGGTCCCCCCGGAAACGGGGGCCGTTTTTTTGGTTCCTACCCCCGTTTTTTGGTTCCTACCCCCGGTGTTGCGCTTAAATGGGTCCCCCCGGAAACGGGGGCCCATTTTTTGGGTTCCTACCCCCCTTTTTTGGTTCCTAACAACGGTGTTGCGCTTAAATGGGTCCCCCCGGAAACGGGGGCCTGTTTTTTTGGTTCCTACCCCCGTTTTTTGGTTCCTACCCCCGGTGTCGCGCTTAAATGGGTCCCCCCGGAAACGGGGGCCCATTTTTTTGGTTCCTACCCCCGTTTTTTGGTTCCTACCCCGGTGTCGCGCTTAAATGGGTCCCCCCGGAAACGGGGGCCCGTTTTTTTGGTTCCTACCCCCGTTTTTTGGTTCCTACCCCCGGTGTCGCGCTTAAATGGGTCCCCCCGGAAACGGGGGCCCGTTTTTTTGGTTCCTACCCCCGTTTTTTGGTTCCTACCCCCGGTGTCGCGCTTAAATGGGTCCCCCCGGAAACGGGGGCCCGTTTTTTTGGTTCCTACCCCCGTTTTTTGGTTCCTACCCCCGGTGTCGCGCTTAAATGGGTCCCCCCGGAAACGGGGGCCCGTTTTTTTGGTTTCTACCCTTCGTTTTTTGGTTCCTACTCCCGGTGTCGCGCTTAAATGGGTCCCCCGGAAACGGGGGCCCATTTTTTGGGTTCCTACCCCCCTTTTTTGGTTCCTAACCCCGGTGTCGCGCTTAAATGGGTCCCCCCGGAAACGGGGGCCCGTTTTTTTGGTTCCTACCCCCGTTTTTTGGTTCCTACCCCCGGTGTCGCGCTTAAATGGGTCCCCCCGGAAACGGGGGCCCGTTTTTTTGGTTCCTACCCCCGTTTTTTGGTTCCTACCCCCGGTGTCGCGCTTAAATGGGTCCCCCCGGAAACGGGGGCCCGTTTTTTTGGTTCCTACCCCGTTTTTTGCTTCCTACCCCCAGTGTCGCGCTTAAATGGGTCCCCCCGGAAACGGGGGCCCTTTTTTTGGTTCCTACCCCCGTTTTTTGGTTCCTACTTCCGGTGTCGCGCTTAAATGTGTTCCCCCGGAAACGGGGGCCGGTTTTTTTGGTTCCTACCCCCGTTTTTTGGTTCCTACCCCCGGTGTCGCGCTTAAATGGGTCCCCCCGGAAACGGGGGCCCGTTTTTTTGGTTCCTACCCCCGTTTTTTGGTTCCTACCCCCGGTGTCGCGCTTAAATGGGTCCCCCCGGAAACGGGGGCCCGTTTTTTTGGTTCCTACCCCCGTTTTTTGGTTCCTACCCCCGGTGTCGCGCTTAAATGGGTCCCCCCGGAAACGGGGGCCCGTTTTTTTGGTTCCTACCCCCGTTTTTTGGTTCCTACCCCCGGTGTCGCGCTTAAATGGGTCCCCCCGGAAACGGGGGCCCGTTTTTTTGGTTCCTACCCCCGTTTTTTGGTTCCTACCCCCGGTGTCGCGCTTAAATGGGTCCCCCCGGAAACGGGGGCCCGTTTTTTTGGTTCCTACCCCCGTTTTTTGGTTCCTACCCCCGGTGTCGCGCTTAAATGGGTCCCCCCGGAAACGGGGGCCCGTTTTTTTGGTTCCTACCCCCCTTTTTTGGTTCCTACCCCCGGTGTCGCGCTTAAATGGGTCCCCCCGGAAACGGGGGCCCTTTTTTTGGTTCCTACCCCCCTTTTTTGGTTCCTAACCCCGGTGTCGCGCTTAAATGGGTCCCCCCGGAAACGGGGGCCCGTTTTTTTGGTTCCTACCCCCGTTTTTTGGTTCCTACCCCCGGTGTCGCACATAAATGGGTCCCCCCGGAAACGGGGGCCCGTTTTATTGGTTCCTACCTCCGTTTTTTGGTTCCTACCCCCGGTGTCGCGCTTAAATGGGTCCCCCCGGAAACGGGGGCCCATTTTTTTGGTTCCTACCCCCCTTTTTTGGTTCCTACCCCCGGTGTCGCGCTTAAATGGGTCCCCCCGGAAACGGGGGCCCGTTTTTTTGGGTTCCTACCCCCCTTTTTTGGTTCCTAACAACGGTGTCGCGCTTAAATGGGTCCCCCCGGAAACGGGGGCCCGTTTTTTTGGTTCCTACCCCCGTTTTTTGGTTCCTACCCCCGGTGTCGCGCTTAAATGGGTCCCCCCGGAAACGGGGGCCCATTTTTTTGGTTCCTACCCCCGTTTTTTGGTTCCTACCCCGGTGTCGCGCTTAAATGGGTCCCCCCGGAAACGGGGGCCCGTTTTTTTGGTTCCTACCCCCGTTTTTTGGTTCCTACCCCCGGTGTCGCGCTTAAATGGGTCCCCCCGGAAACGGGGGCCCATTTTTTGGGTTCCTACCCCCCTTTTTTGGTTCCTAACCCCGGTGTCGCGCTTAAATGGGTCCCCCCGGAAACGGGGGCCCGTTTTTTTTGGTTCCTACCCCCGTTTTTTGGTTCCTACCCCCGGTGTCGCGCTTAAATGGGTCCCCCCGGAAACGGGGGCCCGTTTTTTTGGTTCCTACCCCCGTTTTTTGCTTCCTACCCCCAGTGTCGCGCTTAAATGGGTCCCCCCGGAAACGGGGGCCCTTTTTTTGGTTCCTACCCCCGTTTTTTGGTTCCTACTTCCGGTGTCGCGCTTAAATGGGTTCCCCCGGAAACGGGGGCCGGTTTTTTTGGTTCCTACCCCCGTTTTTTGGTTCCTACCCCCGGTGTCGCGCTTAAATGGGTCCCCCCGGAAACGGGGGCCCGTTTTTTTGGTTCCTACCCCCGTTTTTTGGTTCCTACCCCCGGTGTCGCGCTTAAATGGGTCCCCCCGGAAACGGGGGCCCGTTTTTTTGGTTCCTACCCCCGTTTTTTGGTTCCTACCCCCGGTGTCGCGCTTAAATGGGTCCCCCCGGAAACGGGGGCCCGTTTTTTTGGTTCCTACCCCCGTTTTTTGGTTCCTACCCCCGGTGTCGCGCTTAAATGGGTCCCCCCGGAAACGGGGGCCCGTTTTTTTGGTTCCTACCCCCGTTTTTTGGTTCCTACCCCCGGTGTCGCGCTTAAATGGGTCCCCCCGGAAACGGGGGCCCGTTTTTTTGGTTCCTACCCCCCTTTTTTGGTTCCTACCCCCGGTGTCGCGCTTAAATGGGTCCCCCCGGAAACGGGGGCCCTTTTTTTGGTTCCTACCCCCCTTTTTTGGTTCCTAACCCCGGTGTCGCGCTTAAATGGGTCCCCCCGGAAACGGGGGCCCGTTTTTTTGGTTCCTACCCCCGTTTTTTGGTTCCTACCCCCGGTGTCGCACATAAATGGGTCCCCCCGGAAACGGGGGCCCGTTTTATTGGTTCCTACCTCCGTTTTTTGGTTCCTACCCCCGGTGTCGCGCTTAAATGGGTCCCCCCGGAAACGGGGGCCCATTTTTTTGGTTCCTACCCCCCTTTTTTGGTTCCTACCCCCGGTGTCGCGCTTAAATGGGTCCCCCCGGAAACGGGGGCCCGTTTTTTTGGGTTCCTACCCCCCTTTTTTGGTTCCTAACAACGGTGTCGCGCTTAAATGGGTCCCCCCGGAAACGGGGGCCCGTTTTTTTGGTTCCTACCCCCGTTTTTTGGTTCCTACCCCCGGTGTCGCGCTTAAATGGGTCCCCCCGGAAACGGGGGCCCATTTTTTTGGTTCCTACCCCCGTTTTTTGGTTCCTACCCCGGTGTCGCGCTTAAATGGGTCCCCCCGGAAACGGGGGCCCGTTTTTTTGGTTCCTACCCCCGTTTTTTGGTTCCTACCCCCGGTGTCGCGCTTAAATGGGTCCCCCCGGAAACGGGGGCCCGTTTTTTTGGTTCCTACCCCCCTTTTTTGGTTCCTACCCCCGGTGTCGCGCTTAAATGGGTCCCCCCGGAAACGGGGGCCCTTTTTTTGGTTCCTACCCCCCTTTTTTGGTTCCTAACCCCGGTGTCGCGCTTAAATGGGTCCCCCCGGAAACGGGGGCCCGTTTTTTTGGTTCCTACCCCCGTTTTTTGGTTCCTACCCCCGGTGTCGCACATAAATGGGTCCCCCCGGAAACGGGGGCCCGTTTTATTGGTTCCTACCTCCGTTTTTTGGTTCCTACCCCCGGTGTCGCGCTTAAATGGGTCCCCCCGGAAACGGGGGCCCATTTTTTTGGTTCCTACCCCCCTTTTTTGGTTCCTACCCCCGGTGTCGCGCTTAAATGGGTCCCCCCGGAAACGGGGGCCCGTTTTTTTGGGTTCCTACCCCCCTTTTTTGGTTCCTAACAACGGTGTCGCGCTTAAATGGGTCCCCCCGGAAACGGGGGCCCGTTTTTTTGGTTCCTACCCCCGTTTTTTGGTTCCTACCCCCGGTGTCGCGCTTAAATGGGTCCCCCCGGAAACGGGGGCCCATTTTTTTGGTTCCTACCCCCGTTTTTTGGTTCCTACCCCGGTGTCGCGCTTAAATGGGTCCCCCCGGAAACGGGGGCCCGTTTTTTTGGTTCCTACCCCCGTTTTTTGGTTCCTACCCCCGGTGTCGCGCTTAAATGGGTCCCCCCGGAAACGGGGGCCCATTTTTTGGGTTCCTACCCCCCTTTTTTGGTTCCTAACCCCGGTGTCGCGCTTAAATGGGTCCCCCCGGAAACGGGGGCCCGTTTTTTTTGGTTCCTACCCCCGTTTTTTGGTTCCTACCCCCGGTGTCGCGCTTAAATGGGTCCCCCCGGAAACGGGGGCCCGTTTTTTTGGTTCCTACCCCCGTTTTTTGCTTCCTACCCCCAGTGTCGCGCTTAAATGGGTCCCCCCGGAAACGGGGGCCCTTTTTTTGGTTCCTACCCCCGTTTTTTGGTTCCTACTTCCGGTGTCGCGCTTAAATGGGTTCCCCCGGAAACGGGGGCCGGTTTTTTTGGTTCCTACCCCCGTTTTTTGGTTCCTACCCCCGGTGTCGCGCTTAAATGGGTCCCCCCGGAAACGGGGGCCCGTTTTTTTGGTTCCTACCCCCGTTTTTTGGTTCCTACCCCCGGTGTCGCGCTTAAATGGGTCCCCCCGGAAACGGGGGCCCGTTTTTTTGGTTCCTACCCCCGTTTTTTGGTTCCTACCCCCGGTGTCGCGCTTAAATGGGTCCCCCCGGAAACGGGGGCCCGTTTTTTTGGTTCCTACCCCCGTTTTTTGGTTCCTACCCCCGGTGTCGCGCTTAAATGGGTCCCCCCGGAAACGGGGGCCCGTTTTTTTGGTTCCTACCCCCGTTTTTTGGTTCCTACCCCCGGTGTCGCGCTTAAATGGGTCCCCCCGGAAACGGGGGCCCGTTTTTTTGGTTCCTACCCCCCTTTTTTGGTTCCTACCCCCGGTGTCGCGCTTAAATGGGTCCCCCCGGAAACGGGGGCCCTTTTTTTGGTTCCTACCCCCCTTTTTTGGTTCCTAACCCCGGTGTCGCGCTTAAATGGGTCCCCCCGGAAACGGGGGCCCGTTTTTTTGGTTCCTACCCCCGTTTTTTGGTTCCTACCCCCGGTGTCGCACATAAATGGGTCCCCCCGGAAACGGGGGCCCGTTTTATTGGTTCCTACCTCCGTTTTTTGGTTCCTACCCCCGGTGTCGCGCTTAAATGGGTCCCCCCGGAAACGGGGGCCCATTTTTTTGGTTCCTACCCCCCTTTTTTGGTTCCTACCCCCGGTGTCGCGCTTAAATGGGTCCCCCCGGAAACGGGGGCCCGTTTTTTTGGGTTCCTACCCCCCTTTTTTGGTTCCTAACAACGGTGTCGCGCTTAAATGGGTCCCCCCGGAAACGGGGGCCCGTTTTTTTGGTTCCTACCCCCGTTTTTTGGTTCCTACCCCCGGTGTCGCGCTTAAATGGGTCCCCCCGGAAACGGGGGCCCATTTTTTTGGTTCCTACCCCCGTTTTTTGGTTCCTACCCCGGTGTCGCGCTTAAATGGGTCCCCCCGGAAACGGGGGCCCGTTTTTTTGGTTCCTACCCCCGTTTTTTGGTTCCTACCCCCGGTGTCGCGCTTAAATGGGTCCCCCCGGAAACGGGGGCCCATTTTTTGGGTTCCTACCCCCCTTTTTTGGTTCCTACCCCCGGTGTCGCGCTTAAATGGGTCCCCCCGGAAACGGGGGCCCGTTTTTTTGGTTCCTACCCCCCTTTTTTGGTTCCTACCCCCGGTGTCGCGCTTAAATGGGTCCCCCCGGAAACGGGGGCCCTTTTTTTGGTTCCTACCCCCCTTTTTTGGTTCCTAACCCCGGTGTCGCGCTTAAATGGGTCCCCCCGGAAACGGGGGCCCGTTTTTTTGGTTCCTACCCCCGTTTTTTGGTTCCTACCCCCGGTGTCGCACATAAATGGGTCCCCCCGGAAACGGGGGCCCGTTTTTTTGGTTCCTACCTCCGTTTTTTGGTTCCTACCCCCGGTGTCGCGCTTAAATGGGTCCCCCCGGAAACGGGGGCCCATTTTTTTGGTTCCTACCCCCCTTTTTTGGTTCCTACCCCCGGTGTCGCGCTTAAATGGGTCCCCCGGAAACGGGGGCCCGTTTCTTTGGTTCCTACCCCCGTTTTTTGGTTCCTACCCCCGGTGTCACGCTTAAATGGGTCCCACCGGAAACAGGGGCCCGTGCTTTTGGTTCCTACCCTCGGTGTCGCGCTTAAATGGGTCCCCCCGGAAACGGGGCCCGTTTTTTTGGTTCCTTGCCCCGTTTTTTGCTTCCTACCCCCGGTGACGCGCTTAAATGGGTCCTCCCGGAAACGGGGGCCCGTTTTTTTGGTTCCTACCTCCGTTTTTTGGTTCCTACCCCTTGTGTCGCGCTTAAATGGGTCCCCCCGGAAACGTGGGCCCCTTTTTTTGGCTCCTAACCCCGTTTTTTGTTCCTACCCCCGGTGTCGCGCTGAAATGGGTCCCCAAGGAAACGGGGGCCCGTTTTTTTGGTTCCTACCCCCGTTTTTTGGTTCCTAACCCCGGTGTCGCGCTTAAATGGGTCCCCCCGGAAACGGGGGCCCATTTTTTTGGTTCCTACAACCGTTTTTTGGTACCTACACCCCGGTGTCGCGCTTAAATGGGTTCCCCCCGGAAACGGGGGCCCGTTTTTTTCTTTCCTACCCCCGTTTTTTGCTTTCTACCCCCGGTGACGCGCTTCAATGGTTCCCCCCGGAAACGGGGGCCCGTTTTTTTGGTTCCTACCCCCGTTTTTTGGTTCCTACCCCCGGTGTCGCGCTTAAATGGGTCCCCCCGGAAACGGGGGCCCGTTTTTTTGGTTCCTAACCCGGTTTTTTGGTTCATAACCCCGGTTTAGCACTTAAATGGTTCCCCTCGGAAACGGGGGCCCGTTTTTTTGGTTCCTACCCCCGTTTTTTGGTTCCTACCCCCGGTGTCGCGCTTAAATGGGTCCCCCCGGAAACGGGGGCCCATTTTTTTCGTTCCTACCCCCATTTTTTGGTTCCTACCCCCGGTGACGCGCTTAAATGGGTCCCCCCGGAAACGGGGGCCCGTTTTTTTTGGTTCCTACCCCCGTTTTTTGGTTCCTACCCCCGGTGTCGCGCTTAAATGGGTTCCCCCGGAAACGGGGGCCCGTTTTTTTGGTTCCTACCCCCGTTTTTTGGTTCCTACCCCCGGTGTCGCGCTTAAATGGGTCCCCCCGGAAACGGGGGCCCGTTTTTTTGGTTCCTACACCCGTTTTTTGGTTCCTACCCCCGGTGCCGCGCTTAAATGGGTCCCCCCGGAAACGGGGGCCCGTTTTTTTGGTTCCTACCCCCGTTTTTTGGTTCCTACCCCCGGTGTCGCGCTTCAATGGGTCCCCCCGGAAACGGGGGCCCGTTTTTTTGGTTCCTACCCCCGTTTTTTGGTTCCTACCCCCGGTGTCGCGCTTAAATGGGTCCCCCCGGAAACGGGGGCCCGTTTTTTTGGTTCCTACCCCCGTTTTTTGGTTCCTACCCCCGGTGTCGCGCTTAAATGGGTCCCCCCGGAAACGGGGGCCCGTTTTTTTGGTTCCTACCCCCGTTTTTTGGTTCCTACCCCCGGTGTCGCACTTAGATGGGTCCCCCCGGAAAGGGGGGCCCGTTTTTTTTGGTTCCTACCCCCGTTTTTTGGTTTCTACCCCGGTGTCGCGCTTAAATGGGTCCGCCCGGAAACGGGGGCCCGTTTTTTTGGTTCCTACCCCCGTTTTTTGGTTCCTACCCCCGGTGTCGCGCTTAAATGGGTCCCCCCGGAAACGGGGGCCCGTTTTTTTGGTTCCTACCCCCGTTTTTTGGTTCCTACCCCCGGTGTCGCGCTGAAATGGGTCCCCCCGGAAACGGGGGCCCGTTTTTTTGGTTCCTACCCCCGTTTTTTGGTTCCTGCCCCCGGTGTCGTGCTTAAATGGGTCCCCCCGGAAACGGGGGCCCGTTTTTTTGGTTCCTACCCCCGTTTTTTGGTTCCTACCCCCGGTGTCGCGCTTAAATGGGTCCCCCCGGAAACGGGGGCCCGTTTTTTTGGTTCCTACCCCCCTTTTTTGGTTCCTACCCCCGGTGTCGCGCTTAAATGGGTCCCCCCGGAAACGGGGGCCCGTTTTTTTGGTTCCTACCCCCGTTTTTTGGTTCCTACCCCCGGTGTCGCGCTTAAATGGGTCCCCCCGGAAACGGGGGCCCGTTTTTTTGGTTCCTACCCCCGTTTTTTGGTTCCTACCCCCGGTGTCGCGCTTAAATGGGTCCCCCCGGAAACGGGGGCCCGTTTTTTTGGTTCCTACCCCCCTTTTTTGGTTCCTAACCCCGGTGTCGCGGTTAAATGGGTCCCCCCGGAAACGGGGGCCCGTTTTTTTGGTTCCTACCCCCGTTTTTTGGTTCCTACCCCCGGTGTCGCACATAAATGGGTCCCCCCGGAAACGGGGGCCCGTTTTTTTGGTTCCTACCTCCGTTTTTTGGTTCCTACCCCCGGTGTCGCGCTTAAATGGGTCCCCCCGGAAACGGGGGCCCGTTTTTTTGGTTCCTACCCCCGTTTTTTGGTTCCTACCCCCGGTGTCGCGCTTAAATGGGTCCCCCCGGAAACGGGGGCCCGTTTTTTTGGTTCCTACCCCCGTTCTTTGGTTCCTACCCCCGGTGTCGCGCTTAAATGTGTCCCCCGGAAACGGGGGCCCGTTTTTTTGGTTCCTACCCCCGTTTTTTGGTTCCTACCCCCGGTGTCGCGCTTAAATGGGTCCCCCCGGAAACAGGGGCCCTTTTTTTGGTTCCTATCCCCGTTTTTTGGTTCCTACCCCCGGTGTCGCGCTTAAATGGGTCCCCCCGGAAACGGGGGCCCGTTTTTTTGGTTCCTACCCCCGTTTTTTGGTTCCTACCCCCGGTGTCGCGCTTAAATGGGTCCCCCCGGAAATGGAGGCCCATTTTTTTGGTTCCTACCCCCCTTTTTTGGTTCCTACCCCCGGTGTCGCGCTTAAATTGGTCCCCCCGGAAACGGGGGCCCGTTTTTTTGGTTCCTAGCCCCGTTTTTTGCTTCCTACCCCCGGTGACGCGCTTAAATGGGTCCTCCCGGAAACGGGGGCCCGTTTTTTTGGTTCCTACCTCCGTTTTTTGGTTCCTACCCCCGGTGTCGCGCTTAAATGGGTCCCCCCGGAAACGGGGGCCCCTTTTTTTGGTTCCTAATCCCGTTTTTTGTTCCTACCCCCGGTGTCGCGCTGAAATGGGTCCCCCCGGAAACAGGGGCCCGTTTTTTTGGTTCCTACCCCCGTTTTTTGGTTCCTACCCCTGTGTCGCGCTTAAACGGGTCCCCAAGGAAACGGGGGCCCGTTTTTTTGGTTCCTACCCCCGTTTTTTGGTTCCTAACCCCGGTGTCGCGCTTAAATGGGTCCCCCCGGAAACAGGGGCCCATTTTTTTGGTTACTACCCCCGTTTTTTGGTTCCTACCCCTGTGTCGCGCTTAAATGGGTCCCCCGGAAACGGGGGCCCGTTTTTTTGGTTCCTACCCCCGTTTTTTGGTTCCTACCCCCAGTGTCGCGCTTAAATGGGTCCCCCCGGAAAAGGGGACCCGTTTTTTTGGTTCCTACCCCCCTTTTTTGGTTCCTACCCCCGGTGTCGCGCTTCAATGGGTCCCCCCGGAAACGGGGGCCCGTTTTTTTGGTTCCTACCCCCGTTTTTTGGTTCCTACCCCCGGTGTCGCGCTTAAATGGGTCCCCCCGGAAACGGGGGCCCGTTTTTTTGGTTCCTACCCCCGTTTTTTGGTTCCTACCCCCGGTGTCGCGCTTAAATGGGTCCCCCCGGAAACGGGGGCCCGTTTTTTTGGTTCCGACCCCCCTTTTTTGGTTCCTAACCCCGGTGTCGCGCTTAAATGGGTCCCCCCGGAAACGGGGGCCCGTTTTTTTGGTTCCTACCCCCGTTTTTTGGTTCCTACCCCCAGTGTCGCGCTTAAATGGGTCCCCCCGGAAACGGGGGCCCATTTTTTTGGTTCCTACCCCCGTTTTTTGGTTCCTACCCCGGTGTCGCGCTTAAATGGGTCCCCCCGAAACGGGGGCCCGTTTTTTTGGTTCCTACCCTTCGTTTTTTGGTTCCTACCCCCGGTGTCGCGCTTAAATGGGTCCCCCCGGAAACGGGGGCCCGTTTTTTTGGTTCCTACCCCCGTTTTTTGGTTCCTAACCCCGGTGTCGCGCTTCAATGGGTCCCCCCGGAAACAGGGGCCCGTTTTTTTGGTTCCTACCCCCGTTTTTTGGTTCCTACCCGCGGTGTCGCGCTTAAATGGGTCCCCCGGAAACGGGGGCCCGTTTTTTTGGTTCCTACCCCCGTTTTTTGGTTCCTACCCCCGGTGTCGCGCTTAAATGGGTCCCCCCGGAAACGGGGGCCCGTTTTTTTGGTTCCTACCCCCGTTTTTTGGTTCCTACCCCCGGTGTCGCGCTTAAATGGGTCCCCCCGGAAACGGGGGCCCGTTTTTTTGGTTCCTACCCCCGTTTTTTGGTTCCTACCCCCGGTGCCGCGCTTAAATGGGTCCCCCCGGAAACGGGGGCCCGTTTTTTTGGTTCCTACCCCCGTTTTTTGGTTCCTACTTCCGGTGTCGCGCTTAAATGGGTTCCCCTGGAAACGGGGGCCGGTTTTTTTGGTTCCTACCCCCGTTTTTTGGTTCCAACCCCTGGTGTCGCGCTTCAATGGGTCCCCCCGGAAACGGGGGCCCGTTTTTTTGGTTCCTACCCCCGTTTTTTGGTTCCTACCCCCGGTGTCGCGCTTAAATGGGTCCCCCCGGAAACGGGGGCCCGTTTTTTTGGATCCTACCCCCGTTTTTTGGTTCCTACCCCCGGTGTCGCGCTTAAATGGGTCCCAACGGAAACGGGGGCCCGTGTTTTTGGTTCCTACCCCCGTTTTTTGGTTCCTACCCCGGGTGTCGCGCTTAAATGGGTCCCCCCGGAAACGGGGGCCCGTTTTTTTGGTTCCTACCCCCGTTTTTTGGTTCCTACCCCCGGTGTCGCGCTTAAATGGGTCCCCCCGGAAACGGGGGCCCGTTTTTTTGGTTCCTACCCCCGTTTTTTGGTTCCTACCCCCGGTGTCGCGCTTAAATGGGTCCCCCTGGAAACGGGGGCCCGTTTTTTTGGTTCCTACCCCCGTTTTTTGGTTCCTACCCCCGGTGTCGCGCTTAAATGGGTCCCCCCGGAAACGGGGGCCCGTTTTTTTGGTTCCTACCTCCGTTTTTTGGTTCCTACCCCTTGTGCCGCGCTTAAATGGGTCCCCCCGGAAACGTGGGCCCCTTTTTTTGGCTCCTAACCCCGTTTTTTGTTGCTACCCCCGGTGTCGCGCTGAAATGGGTCCCCAAGGAAACGGGGGCCCGTTTTTTTGGTTCCTACCCCCGTTTTTTGGTTCCTAACCCCGGTGTCGCGCTTAAATGGGTCCCCCCGGAAACGGGGGCCCATTTTTTTGGTTCCTACCTCCGTTTTTTGGTACCTACACCCCGGTGTCGCGCTTAAATGGGTCCGCCCGGAAACGGGGGCCCGTTTTTTTGGTTCCTACCCCCGTTTTTTGGTTCCTACCCCCGGTGTCGCGCTTAAATGGGTCCCCCCGGAAACGGGGGCCCGTTTTTTTGGTTCCTACCCCCGTTTTTTGGTTCCTACCCCCGGTGTCGCGCTGAAATGGGTCCCCCCGGAAACGGGGGCCCGTTTTTTTGGTTCCTACCCCCGTTTTTTGGTTCCTGCCCCCGGTGTCGTGCTTAAATGGGTCCCCCCGGAAACGGGGGCCCGTTTTTTTGGTTCCTACCCCCGTTTTTTGGTTCCTACCCCCGGTGTCGCGCTTAAATGGGTCCCCCCGGAAACGGGGGCCCGTTTTTTTGGTTCCTACCCCCCTTTTTTGGTTCCTACCCCCGGTGTCGCGCTTAAATGGGTCCCCCCGGAAACGGGGGCCCGTTTTTTTGGTTCCTACCCCCGTTTTTTGGTTCCTACCCCCGGTGCCGCGCTTAAATGGGTCCCCCCGGAAACGGGGGCCCGTTTTTTTGGTTCCTACCCCCGTTTTTTGGTTCCTACTTCCGGTGTCGCGCTTAAATGGGTTCCCCTGGAAACGGGGGCCGGTTTTTTTGGTTCCTACCCCCGTTTTTTGGTTCCAACCCCTGGTGTCGCGCTTCAATGGGTCCCCCCGGAAACGGGGGCCCGTTTTTTTGGTTCCTACCCCCGTTTTTTGGTTCCTACCCCCGGTGTCGCGCTTAAATGGGTCCCCCCGGAAACGGGGGCCCGTTTTTTTGGATCCTACCCCCGTTTTTTGGTTCCTACCCCCGGTGTCGCGCTTAAATGGGTCCCAACGGAAACGGGGGCCCGTGTTTTTGGTTCCTACCCCCGTTTTTTGGTTCCTACCCCGGGTGTCGCGCTTAAATGGGTCCCCCCGGAAACGGGGGCCCGTTTTTTTGGTTCCTACCCCCGTTTTTTGGTTCCTACCCCCGGTGTCGCGCTTAAATGGGTCCCCCCGGAAACGGGGGCCCGTTTTTTTGGTTCCTACCCCCGTTTTTTGGTTCCTACCCCCGGTGTCGCGCTTAAATGGGTCCCCCTGGAAACGGGGGCCCGTTTTTTTGGTTCCTACCCCCGTTTTTTGGTTCCTACCCCCGGTGTCGCGCTTAAATGGGTCCCCCCGGAAACGGGTGCCCGTTTTTTTGGTTCCTACCTCCGTTTTTTGGTTCCTACCCCTTGTGCCGCGCTTAAATGGGTCCCCCCGGAAACGTGGGCCCCTTTTTTTGGCTCCTAACCCCGTTTTTTGTTGCTACCCCCGGTGTCGCGCTGAAATGGGTCCCCAAGGAAACGGGGGCCCGTTTTTTTGGTTCCTACCCCCGTTTTTTGGTTCCTAACCCCGGTGTCGCGCTTAAATGGGTCCCCCCGGAAACGGGGGCCCATTTTTTTGGTTCCTACCTCCGTTTTTTGGTACCTACACCCCGGTGTCGCGCTTAAATGGGTCCGCCCGGAAACGGGGGCCCGTTTTTTTGGTTCCTACCCCCGTTTTTTGGTTCCTACCCCCGGTGTCGCGCTTAAATGGGTCCCCCCGGAAACGGGGGCCCGTTTTTTTGGTTCCTACCCCCGTTTTTTGGTTCCTACCCCCGGTGTCGCGCTGAAATGGGTCCCCCCGGAAACGGGGGCCCGTTTTTTTGGTTCCTACCCCCGTTTTTTGGTTCCTGCCCCCGGTGTCGTGCTTAAATGGGTCCCCCCGGAAACGGGGGCCCGTTTTTTTGGTTCCTACCCCCGTTTTTTGGTTCCTACCCCCGGTGTCGCGCTTAAATGGGTCCCCCCGGAAACGGGGGCCCGTTTTTTTGGTTCCTACCCCCCTTTTTTGGTTCCTACCCCCGGTGTCGCGCTTAAATGGGTCCCCCCGGAAACGGGGGCCCGTTTTTTTGGTTCCTACCCCCGTTTTTTGGTTCCTACCCCCGGTGTCGCGCTTAAATGGGTCCCCCCGGAAACGGGGGCCCGTTTTTTTGGTTCCTACCCCCGTTTTTTGGTTCCTACCCCCGGTGTCGCGCTTAAATGGGTCCCCCCGGAAACGGGGGCCCGTTTTTTTGGTTCCTACCCCCCTTTTTTGGTTCCTAACCCCGGTGTCGCGGTTAAATGGGTCCCCCCGGAAACGGGGGCCCGTTTTTTTGGTTCCTACCCCCGTTTTTTGGTTCCTACCCCCGGTGTCGCACATAAATGGGTCCCCCCGGAAACGGGGGCCCGTTTTTTTGGTTCCTACCTCCGTTTTTTGGTTCCTACCCCCGGTGTCGCGCTTAAATGGGTCCCCCCGGAAACGGGGGCCCGTTTTTTTGGTTCCTACCCCCGTTTTTTGGTTCCTACCCCCGGTGTCGCGCTTAAATGGGTCCCCCCGGAAACGGGGGCCCGTTTTTTTGGTTCCTACCCCCGTTCTTTGCTTCCTACCCCCGGTGTCGCGCTTAAATGTGTCCCCCGGAAACGGGGGCCCGTTTTTTTGGTTCCTACCCCCGTTTTTTGGTTCCTACCCCCGGTGTCGCGCTTAAATGGGTCCCCCCGGAAACAGGGGCCCTTTTTTTGGTTCCTATCCCCGTTTTTTGGTTCCTACCCCCGGTGTCGCGCTTAAATGGGTCCCCCCGGAAACGGGGGCCCGTTTTTTTGGTTCCTACCCCCGTTTTTTGGTTCCTACCCCCGGTGTCGCGCTTAAATGGGTCCCCCCGGAAACGGAGGCCCATTTTTTTGGTTCCTACCCCCCTTTTTTGGTTCCTACCCCCGGTGTCGCGCTTAAATTGGTCCCCCCGGAAACGGGGGCCCGTTTTTTTGGTTCCTAGCCCCGTTTTTTGCTTCCTACCCCCGGTGACGCGCTTAAATGGGTCCTCCCGGAAACGGGGGCCCGTTTTTTTGGTTCCTACCTCCGTTTTTTGGTTCCTACCCCCGGTGTCGCGCTTAAATGGGTCCCCCCGGAAACGGGGGCCCCTTTTTTTGGTTCCTAATCCCGTTTTTTGTTCCTACCCCCGGTGTCGCGCTGAAATGGGTCCCCCCGGAAACAGGGGCCCGTTTTTTTGGTTCCTACCCCCGTTTTTTGGTTCCTACCCCTGTGTCGCGCTTAAACGGGTCCCCAAGGAAACGGGGGCCCGTTTTTTTGGTTCCTACCCCCGTTTTTTGGTTCCTACCCCCGGTGTCGCGCTTAAATGGGTCCCCCCGGAAACGGGGGCCCGTTTTTTTGGTTCCTACCCCCGTTTTTTGGTTCCTACCCCCGGTGTACGCTTAAATGGGTCCCCCCGGAAACGGGGGCCCATTTTTTGGGTTCCTACCCCCCTTTTTTGGTTCCTAACAACGGTGTCGCGCTTAAATGGTCCCCCCGGAAACGGGGGCCCGTTTTTTTGGTTCCTACCCCCGTTTTTTGGTTCCTACCCCCGGTGTCGCGCTTAAATGGGTCCCCCCGGAAACGGGGGCCCATTTTTTTGGTTCCTACCCCCGTTTTTTGGTTCCTACCCCGGTGTCGCGCTTAAATGGGTCCCCCCGAAACGGGGGCCCGTTTTTTTGGTTCCTACCCTTCGTTTTTTGGTTCCTACCCCCGGTGTCGCGCTTAAATGGGTCCCCCCGGAAACGGGGGCCCGTTTTTTTGGTTCCTACCCCCGTTTTTTGGTTCCTAACCCCGGTGTCGCGCTTCAATGGGTCCCCCCGGAAACAGGGGCCCGTTTTTTTGGTTCCTACCCCCGTTTTTTGGTTCCTACCCCCGGTGTCGCGCTTAAATGGGTCCCCCGGAAACGGGGGCCCGTTTTTTTGGTTCCTACCCCCGTTTTTTGGTTCCTACCCCCGGTGTCGCGCTTAAATGGGTCCCCCCGGAAACGGGGGCCCGTTTTTTTGGTTCCTACCCCCGTTTTTTGGTTCCTACCCCCGGTGTCGCGCTTAAATGGGTCCCCCCGGAAACGGGGGCCCGTTTTTTTGGTTCCTACCCCCGTTTTAAGGTTCCTACCCCCGGTGCCGCGCTTAAATGGGTCCCCCCGGAAACGGGGGCCCGTTTTTTTGGTTCCTACCCCCGTTTTTTGGTTCCTACTTCCGGTGTCGCGCTTAAATGGGTTCCCCTGGAAACGGGGGCCGGTTTTTTTGGTTCCTACCCCCGTTTTTTGGTTCCAACCCCTGGTGTCGCGCTTCAATGGGTCCCCCCGGAAACGGGGGCCCGTTTTTTTGGTTCCTACCCCCGTTTTTTGGTTCCTACCCCCGGTGTCGCGCTTAAATGGGTCCCCCCGGAAACGGGGGCCCGTTTTTTTGGTTCCTACCCCCGTTTTTTGGTTCCTACCCCCGGTGTCGCGCTTAAATGGGTCCCAACGGAAACGGGGGCCCGTGTTTTTGGTTCCTACCCCCGTTTTTTGGTTCCTACCCCGGGTGTCGCGCTTAAATGGGTCCCCCCGGAAACGGGGGCCCGTTTTTTTGGTTCCTACCCCCGTTTTTTGGTTCCTACCCCCGGTGTCGCGCTTAAATGGGTCCCCCCGGAAACGGGGGCCCGTTTTTTTGGTTCCTACCCCCGTTTTTTGGTTCCTACCCCCGGTGTCGCGCTTAAATGGGTCCCCCTGGAAACGGGGGCCCGTTTTTTTGGTTCCTACCCCCGTTTTTTGGTTCCTACCCCCGGTGTCGCGCTGAAATGGGTCCCCCCGGAAACGGGGGCCCGTTTTTTTGGTTCCTACCCCCGTTTTTTGGTTCCTGCCCCCGGTGTCGTGCTTAAATGGGTCCCCCCGGAAACGGGGGCCCGTTTTTTTGGTTCCTACCCCCGTTTTTTGGTTCCTACCCCCGGTGTCGCGCTTAAATGGGTCCCCCCGGAAACGGGGGCCCGTTTTTTTGGTTCCTACCCCCCTTTTTTGGTTCCTACCCCCGGTGTCGCGCTTAAATGGGTCCCCCCGGAAACGGGGGCCCGTTTTTTTGGTTCCTACCCCCGTTTTTTGGTTCCTACCCCCGGTGTCGCGCTTAAATGGGTCCCCCCGGAAACGGGGGCCCGTTTTTTTGGTTCCTACCCCCGTTTTTTGGTTCCTACCCCCGGTGTCGCGCTTAAATGGGTCCCCCCGGAAACGGGGGCCCGTTTTTTTGGTTCCTACCCCCCTTTTTTGGTTCCTAACCCCGGTGTCGCGGTTAAATGGGTCCCCCCGGAAACGGGGGCCCGTTTTTTTGGTTCCTACCCCCGTTTTTTGGTTCCTACCCCCGGTGTCGCACATAAATGGGTCCCCCCGGAAACGGGGGCCCGTTTTTTTGGTTCCTACCTCCGTTTTTTGGTTCCTACCCCCGGTGTCGCGCTTAAATGGGTCCCCCCGGAAACGGGGGCCCGTTTTTTTGGTTCCTACCCCCGTTTTTTGGTTCCTACCCCCGGTGTCGCGCTTAAATGGGTCCCCCCGGAAACGGGGGCCCGTTTTTTTGGTTCCTACCCCCGTTCTTTGGTTCCTACCCCCGGTGTCGCGCTTAAATGTGTCCCCCGGAAACGGGGGCCCGTTTTTTTGGTTCCTACCCCCGTTTTTTGGTTCCTACCCCCGGTGTCGCGCTTAAATGGGTCCCCCCGGAAACAGGGGCCCTTTTTTTGGTTCCTATCCCCGTTTTTTGGTTCCTACCCCCGGTGTCGCGCTTAAATGGGTCCCCCCGGAAACGGGGGCCCGTTTTTTTGGTTCCTACCCCCGTTTTTTGGTTCCTACCCCCGGTGTCGCGCTTAAATGGGTCCCCCCGGAAATGGAGGCCCATTTTTTTGGTTCCTACCCCCCTTTTTTGGTTCCTACCCCCGGTGTCGCGCTTAAATTGGTCCCCCCGGAAACGGGGGCCCGTTTTTTTGGTTCCTAGCCCCGTTTTTTGCTTCCTACCCCCGGTGACGCGCTTAAATGGGTCCTCCCGGAAACGGGGGCCCGTTTTTTTGGTTCCTACCTCCGTTTTTTGGTTCCTACCCCCGGTGTCGCGCTTAAATGGGTCCCCCCGGAAACGGGGGCCCCTTTTTTTGGTTCCTAATCCCGTTTTTTGTTCCTACCCCCGGTGTCGCGCTGAAATGGGTCCCCCCGGAAACAGGGGCCCGTTTTTTTGGTTCCTACCCCCGTTTTTTGGTTCCTACCCCTGTGTCGCGCTTAAACGGGTCCCCAAGGAAACGGGGGCCCGTTTTTTTGGTTCCTACCCCCGTTTTTTGGTTCCTAACCCCGGTGTCGCGCTTAAATGGGTCCCCCCGGAAACAGGGGCCCATTTTTTTGGTTACTACCCCCGTTTTTTGGTTCCTACCCCTGTGTCGCGCTTAAATGGGTCCCCCGGAAACGGGGGCCCGTTTTTTTGGTTCCTACCCCCGTTTTTTGGTTCCTACCCCCAGTGTCGCGCTTAAATGGGTCCCCCCGGAAAAGGGGACCCGTTTTTTTGG
The DNA here is from genome assembly GCF_030867095.1 of Alligator mississippiensis. Lineage (NCBI taxonomy): Eukaryota > Metazoa > Chordata > Crocodylia > Alligatoridae > Alligator > Alligator mississippiensis. The sequence continues at coordinate 18,408 of NW_026775330.1, read as the reverse complement.
TTCCTACCCCCCTTTTTTGGTTCCTACCCCCGGTGTCGCGCTTCAATGGGTCCCCCCGGAAACGGGGGCCCGTTTTTTTGGTTCCTACCCCCGTTTTTTGGTTCCTACCCCCGGTGTCGCGCTTAAATGGGTCCCCCCGGAAACGGGGGCCCGTTTTTTTGGTTCCTACCCCCGTTTTTTGGTTCCTACCCCCGGTGTCGCGCTTAAATGGGTCCCCCCGGAAACGGGGGCCCGTTTTTTTGGTTCCGACCCCCCTTTTTTGGTTCCTAACCCCGGTGTCGCGCTTAAATGGGTCCCCCCGGAAACGGGGGCCCGTTTTTTTGGTTCCTACCCCCGTTTTTTGGTTCCTACCCCCAGTGTCGCGCTTAAATGGGTCCCCCCGGAAACGGGGGCCCATTTTTTTGGTTCCTACCCCCGTTTTTTGGTTCCTACCCCGGTGTCGCGCTTAAATGGGTCCCCCCGAAACGGGGGCCCGTTTTTTTGGTTCCTACCCTTCGTTTTTTGGTTCCTACCCCCGGTGTCGCGCTTAAATGGGTCCCCCCGGAAACGGGGGCCCGTTTTTTTGGTTCCTACCCCCGTTTTTTGGTTCCTAACCCCGGTGTCGCGCTTCAATGGGTCCCCCCGGAAACAGGGGCCCGTTTTTTTGGTTCCTACCCCCGTTTTTTGGTTCCTACCCGCGGTGTCGCGCTTAAATGGGTCCCCCGGAAACGGGGGCCCGTTTTTTTGGTTCCTACCCCCGTTTTTTGGTTCCTACCCCCGGTGTCGCGCTTAAATGGGTCCCCCCGGAAACGGGGGCCCGTTTTTTTGGTTCCTACCCCCGTTTTTTGGTTCCTACCCCCGGTGTCGCGCTTAAATGGGTCCCCCCGGAAACGGGGGCCCGTTTTTTTGGTTCCTACCCCCGTTTTTTGGTTCCTACCCCCGGTGCCGCGCTTAAATGGGTCCCCCCGGAAACGGGGGCCCGTTTTTTTGGTTCCTACCCCCGTTTTTTGGTTCCTACTTCCGGTGTCGCGCTTAAATGGGTTCCCCTGGAAACGGGGGCCGGTTTTTTTGGTTCCTACCCCCGTTTTTTGGTTCCAACCCCTGGTGTCGCGCTTCAATGGGTCCCCCCGGAAACGGGGGCCCGTTTTTTTGGTTCCTACCCCCGTTTTTTGGTTCCTACCCCCGGTGTCGCGCTTAAATGGGTCCCCCCGGAAACGGGGGCCCGTTTTTTTGGATCCTACCCCCGTTTTTTGGTTCCTACCCCCGGTGTCGCGCTTAAATGGGTCCCAACGGAAACGGGGGCCCGTGTTTTTGGTTCCTACCCCCGTTTTTTGGTTCCTACCCCGGGTGTCGCGCTTAAATGGGTCCCCCCGGAAACGGGGGCCCGTTTTTTTGGTTCCTACCCCCGTTTTTTGGTTCCTACCCCCGGTGTCGCGCTTAAATGGGTCCCCCCGGAAACGGGGGCCCGTTTTTTTGGTTCCTACCCCCGTTTTTTGGTTCCTACCCCCGGTGTCGCGCTTAAATGGGTCCCCCTGGAAACGGGGGCCCGTTTTTTTGGTTCCTACCCCCGTTTTTTGGTTCCTACCCCCGGTGTCGCGCTTAAATGGGTCCCCCCGGAAACGGGGGCCCGTTTTTTTGGTTCCTACCTCCGTTTTTTGGTTCCTACCCCTTGTGCCGCGCTTAAATGGGTCCCCCCGGAAACGTGGGCCCCTTTTTTTGGCTCCTAACCCCGTTTTTTGTTGCTACCCCCGGTGTCGCGCTGAAATGGGTCCCCAAGGAAACGGGGGCCCGTTTTTTTGGTTCCTACCCCCGTTTTTTGGTTCCTAACCCCGGTGTCGCGCTTAAATGGGTCCCCCCGGAAACGGGGGCCCATTTTTTTGGTTCCTACCTCCGTTTTTTGGTACCTACACCCCGGTGTCGCGCTTAAATGGGTCCGCCCGGAAACGGGGGCCCGTTTTTTTGGTTCCTACCCCCGTTTTTTGGTTCCTACCCCCGGTGTCGCGCTTAAATGGGTCCCCCCGGAAACGGGGGCCCGTTTTTTTGGTTCCTACCCCCGTTTTTTGGTTCCTACCCCCGGTGTCGCGCTGAAATGGGTCCCCCCGGAAACGGGGGCCCGTTTTTTTGGTTCCTACCCCCGTTTTTTGGTTCCTGCCCCCGGTGTCGTGCTTAAATGGGTCCCCCCGGAAACGGGGGCCCGTTTTTTTGGTTCCTACCCCCGTTTTTTGGTTCCTACCCCCGGTGTCGCGCTTAAATGGGTCCCCCCGGAAACGGGGGCCCGTTTTTTTGGTTCCTACCCCCCTTTTTTGGTTCCTACCCCCGGTGTCGCGCTTAAATGGGTCCCCCCGGAAACGGGGGCCCGTTTTTTTGGTTCCTACCCCCGTTTTTTGGTTCCTACCCCCGGTGCCGCGCTTAAATGGGTCCCCCCGGAAACGGGGGCCCGTTTTTTTGGTTCCTACCCCCGTTTTTTGGTTCCTACTTCCGGTGTCGCGCTTAAATGGGTTCCCCTGGAAACGGGGGCCGGTTTTTTTGGTTCCTACCCCCGTTTTTTGGTTCCAACCCCTGGTGTCGCGCTTCAATGGGTCCCCCCGGAAACGGGGGCCCGTTTTTTTGGTTCCTACCCCCGTTTTTTGGTTCCTACCCCCGGTGTCGCGCTTAAATGGGTCCCCCCGGAAACGGGGGCCCGTTTTTTTGGATCCTACCCCCGTTTTTTGGTTCCTACCCCCGGTGTCGCGCTTAAATGGGTCCCAACGGAAACGGGGGCCCGTGTTTTTGGTTCCTACCCCCGTTTTTTGGTTCCTACCCCGGGTGTCGCGCTTAAATGGGTCCCCCCGGAAACGGGGGCCCGTTTTTTTGGTTCCTACCCCCGTTTTTTGGTTCCTACCCCCGGTGTCGCGCTTAAATGGGTCCCCCCGGAAACGGGGGCCCGTTTTTTTGGTTCCTACCCCCGTTTTTTGGTTCCTACCCCCGGTGTCGCGCTTAAATGGGTCCCCCTGGAAACGGGGGCCCGTTTTTTTGGTTCCTACCCCCGTTTTTTGGTTCCTACCCCCGGTGTCGCGCTTAAATGGGTCCCCCCGGAAACGGGTGCCCGTTTTTTTGGTTCCTACCTCCGTTTTTTGGTTCCTACCCCTTGTGCCGCGCTTAAATGGGTCCCCCCGGAAACGTGGGCCCCTTTTTTTGGCTCCTAACCCCGTTTTTTGTTGCTACCCCCGGTGTCGCGCTGAAATGGGTCCCCAAGGAAACGGGGGCCCGTTTTTTTGGTTCCTACCCCCGTTTTTTGGTTCCTAACCCCGGTGTCGCGCTTAAATGGGTCCCCCCGGAAACGGGGGCCCATTTTTTTGGTTCCTACCTCCGTTTTTTGGTACCTACACCCCGGTGTCGCGCTTAAATGGGTCCGCCCGGAAACGGGGGCCCGTTTTTTTGGTTCCTACCCCCGTTTTTTGGTTCCTACCCCCGGTGTCGCGCTTAAATGGGTCCCCCCGGAAACGGGGGCCCGTTTTTTTGGTTCCTACCCCCGTTTTTTGGTTCCTACCCCCGGTGTCGCGCTGAAATGGGTCCCCCCGGAAACGGGGGCCCGTTTTTTTGGTTCCTACCCCCGTTTTTTGGTTCCTGCCCCCGGTGTCGTGCTTAAATGGGTCCCCCCGGAAACGGGGGCCCGTTTTTTTGGTTCCTACCCCCGTTTTTTGGTTCCTACCCCCGGTGTCGCGCTTAAATGGGTCCCCCCGGAAACGGGGGCCCGTTTTTTTGGTTCCTACCCCCCTTTTTTGGTTCCTACCCCCGGTGTCGCGCTTAAATGGGTCCCCCCGGAAACGGGGGCCCGTTTTTTTGGTTCCTACCCCCGTTTTTTGGTTCCTACCCCCGGTGTCGCGCTTAAATGGGTCCCCCCGGAAACGGGGGCCCGTTTTTTTGGTTCCTACCCCCGTTTTTTGGTTCCTACCCCCGGTGTCGCGCTTAAATGGGTCCCCCCGGAAACGGGGGCCCGTTTTTTTGGTTCCTACCCCCCTTTTTTGGTTCCTAACCCCGGTGTCGCGGTTAAATGGGTCCCCCCGGAAACGGGGGCCCGTTTTTTTGGTTCCTACCCCCGTTTTTTGGTTCCTACCCCCGGTGTCGCACATAAATGGGTCCCCCCGGAAACGGGGGCCCGTTTTTTTGGTTCCTACCTCCGTTTTTTGGTTCCTACCCCCGGTGTCGCGCTTAAATGGGTCCCCCCGGAAACGGGGGCCCGTTTTTTTGGTTCCTACCCCCGTTTTTTGGTTCCTACCCCCGGTGTCGCGCTTAAATGGGTCCCCCCGGAAACGGGGGCCCGTTTTTTTGGTTCCTACCCCCGTTCTTTGCTTCCTACCCCCGGTGTCGCGCTTAAATGTGTCCCCCGGAAACGGGGGCCCGTTTTTTTGGTTCCTACCCCCGTTTTTTGGTTCCTACCCCCGGTGTCGCGCTTAAATGGGTCCCCCCGGAAACAGGGGCCCTTTTTTTGGTTCCTATCCCCGTTTTTTGGTTCCTACCCCCGGTGTCGCGCTTAAATGGGTCCCCCCGGAAACGGGGGCCCGTTTTTTTGGTTCCTACCCCCGTTTTTTGGTTCCTACCCCCGGTGTCGCGCTTAAATGGGTCCCCCCGGAAACGGAGGCCCATTTTTTTGGTTCCTACCCCCCTTTTTTGGTTCCTACCCCCGGTGTCGCGCTTAAATTGGTCCCCCCGGAAACGGGGGCCCGTTTTTTTGGTTCCTAGCCCCGTTTTTTGCTTCCTACCCCCGGTGACGCGCTTAAATGGGTCCTCCCGGAAACGGGGGCCCGTTTTTTTGGTTCCTACCTCCGTTTTTTGGTTCCTACCCCCGGTGTCGCGCTTAAATGGGTCCCCCCGGAAACGGGGGCCCCTTTTTTTGGTTCCTAATCCCGTTTTTTGTTCCTACCCCCGGTGTCGCGCTGAAATGGGTCCCCCCGGAAACAGGGGCCCGTTTTTTTGGTTCCTACCCCCGTTTTTTGGTTCCTACCCCTGTGTCGCGCTTAAACGGGTCCCCAAGGAAACGGGGGCCCGTTTTTTTGGTTCCTACCCCCGTTTTTTGGTTCCTACCCCCGGTGTCGCGCTTAAATGGGTCCCCCCGGAAACGGGGGCCCGTTTTTTTGGTTCCTACCCCCGTTTTTTGGTTCCTACCCCCGGTGTACGCTTAAATGGGTCCCCCCGGAAACGGGGGCCCATTTTTTGGGTTCCTACCCCCCTTTTTTGGTTCCTAACAACGGTGTCGCGCTTAAATGGTCCCCCCGGAAACGGGGGCCCGTTTTTTTGGTTCCTACCCCCGTTTTTTGGTTCCTACCCCCGGTGTCGCGCTTAAATGGGTCCCCCCGGAAACGGGGGCCCATTTTTTTGGTTCCTACCCCCGTTTTTTGGTTCCTACCCCGGTGTCGCGCTTAAATGGGTCCCCCCGAAACGGGGGCCCGTTTTTTTGGTTCCTACCCTTCGTTTTTTGGTTCCTACCCCCGGTGTCGCGCTTAAATGGGTCCCCCCGGAAACGGGGGCCCGTTTTTTTGGTTCCTACCCCCGTTTTTTGGTTCCTAACCCCGGTGTCGCGCTTCAATGGGTCCCCCCGGAAACAGGGGCCCGTTTTTTTGGTTCCTACCCCCGTTTTTTGGTTCCTACCCCCGGTGTCGCGCTTAAATGGGTCCCCCGGAAACGGGGGCCCGTTTTTTTGGTTCCTACCCCCGTTTTTTGGTTCCTACCCCCGGTGTCGCGCTTAAATGGGTCCCCCCGGAAACGGGGGCCCGTTTTTTTGGTTCCTACCCCCGTTTTTTGGTTCCTACCCCCGGTGTCGCGCTTAAATGGGTCCCCCCGGAAACGGGGGCCCGTTTTTTTGGTTCCTACCCCCGTTTTAAGGTTCCTACCCCCGGTGCCGCGCTTAAATGGGTCCCCCCGGAAACGGGGGCCCGTTTTTTTGGTTCCTACCCCCGTTTTTTGGTTCCTACTTCCGGTGTCGCGCTTAAATGGGTTCCCCTGGAAACGGGGGCCGGTTTTTTTGGTTCCTACCCCCGTTTTTTGGTTCCAACCCCTGGTGTCGCGCTTCAATGGGTCCCCCCGGAAACGGGGGCCCGTTTTTTTGGTTCCTACCCCCGTTTTTTGGTTCCTACCCCCGGTGTCGCGCTTAAATGGGTCCCCCCGGAAACGGGGGCCCGTTTTTTTGGTTCCTACCCCCGTTTTTTGGTTCCTACCCCCGGTGTCGCGCTTAAATGGGTCCCAACGGAAACGGGGGCCCGTGTTTTTGGTTCCTACCCCCGTTTTTTGGTTCCTACCCCGGGTGTCGCGCTTAAATGGGTCCCCCCGGAAACGGGGGCCCGTTTTTTTGGTTCCTACCCCCGTTTTTTGGTTCCTACCCCCGGTGTCGCGCTTAAATGGGTCCCCCTGGAAACGGGGGCCCGTTTTTTTGGTTCCTACCCCCGTTTTTTGGTTCCTACCCCCGGTGTCGCGCTTAAATGTGTCCCCCCGGAAACGGGGGCCCGTTTTTTTGGTTCCTACCTCCGTTTTTTGGTTCCTACCCCTTGTGCCGCGCTTAAATGGGTCCCCCCGGAAACGTGGGCCCCTTTTTTTGGCTCCTAACCCCGTTTTTTGTTGCTACCCCCGGTGTCGCGCTGAAATGGGTCCCCAAGGAAACGGGGGCCCGTTTTTTTGGTTCCTACCCCCGTTTTTTGGTTCCTAACCCCGGTGTCGCGCTTAAATGGGTCCCCCCGGAAACGGGGGCCCATTTTTTTGGTTCCTACCTCCGTTTTTTGGTACCTACACCCCGGTGTCGCGCTTAAATGGGTTCCCCCCGGATACGGGGGCCCGTTTTTTTGGTTCCTACCCCCGTTTTTTGCTTCCTACCCCCGGTGACGCGCTTCAATGGTTCCCCCCGGAAACGGGGGCCCGTTTTTTTGGTTCCTACCCCCGTTTTTTGGTTCCTACCCCCGGTGTCACGCTTAAATGGGTCCCCCCGGAAACGGGGGCCCGTTTTTTTGGTTCCTAACCCGGTTTTTTGGTTCATAACCCCGGTGTAGCGCTTAAATGGTTCCCCCCGGAAACGGGGGCCCGTTTTTTTGGTTCCTACCCCCGTTTTTTGGTTCATAACCCCGGTGTCGCGCTTAAATGGGTCCCCCCGGAAAGGGGGGCCCATTTTTTTCGTTCCTACCCCCATTTTTTGGTTCCTACCCCCGGTGACGCGCTTAAATGGGTCCCCCCGGAAACGGGGGCCCGTTTTTTTGGTTCCTACCCCCGTTTTTTGGTTCCTACCCCCGGTGTCGCGCTTAAATGGGTTCCCCCGGAAACGGGGGCCCGTTTTTTTGGTTCCTACCCCCGTTTTTTGGTTCCTACCCCCGGTGTCGCGCTTAAATGGGTCCCCCCGGAAACGGGGGCCCGTTTTTTTGGTTCCTACCCCCGTTTTTTGGTTCCTACCCCCGGTGTCGCGCTTAAATGGGTCCCCCCGGAAACGGGGGCCCGTTTTTTTGGTTCCTACCCCCGTTTTTTGGTTCCTACCCCCGGTGTCGCGCTTCAATTTGTCCCCCCGGAAACGGGGTCCCGTTTTTTTGGTTCCTACCCCCGTTTATTGGTTCCTACCCCAGGTGTCGCGCTTAAATGGGTCCCCCCGGAAACGGGGGCCCGTTTTTTTGGTTCCTACCCCCGTTTTTTGGTTCCTACCCCCGGTGTCGCGCTTAAATGGGTCCCCCCGGAAACGGGGGCCCGTTTTTTTGGTTCCTACCCCCGTTTTTTGGTTCCTACCCCCGGTGTCGCACTTAGATGGGTCCCCCCGGAAAGGGGGGCCCGTTTTTTTTGGTTCCTACCCCCGTTTTTTGGTTTCTACCCCGGTGTCGCGCTTAAATGGGTCCCCCCGGAAACGGGGGCCCGTTTTTTTGGTTCCTACCCCCGTTTTTTGGTTCCTACCCCCGGTGTCGCGCTTAAATGGGTGCCCCCGGAAACGGGGGCCCGTTTTTTTGGTTCCTACCCCCGTTTTTGGTTCCTACCCCCGGTGTCGCGCTTAAATGGGTCCCCCCGGAAACGGGGGCCCGTTTTTTTGGTTCCTACCCCCGTTTTTTGGTTCCTACCCCCGGTGTCGCGCTTAAATGGGTCCCCCCGGAAACGGGGGCCCGTTTTTTTGGTTCCTACTCCCGTTTTTTGGTTCCTACCCCCGGTGTCGCGCTTAAATGGGTGCCCCCGGAAACGGGGGCCCGTTTTTTTGGTTCCTACCCCCGTTTTTGGTTCCTACCCCCGGTGTCGCGCTTAAATGGGTCCCCCCGGAAACGGGGGCCCGTTTTTTTGGTTCCTACCCCCGTTTTTTGGTTCCTACCCCCGGTGTCGCGCTTAAATGGGTCCCCCCGGAAACGGGGTCCCGTTTTTTTGGTTCCTACCCCCCTTTTTTGGTTCCTACCCCCGGTGTCGCGCTTAAATGGGTCCCCCCGGAAACGGGGGCCCGTTTTTTTGGTTCCTACCCCCGTTTTTTGGTTCCTACCCCCGGTGTCGCGCTTAAATGGGTCCCCCCGGAAACGGGGGCCCGTTTTTTTGGTTCCTACCCCCATTTTTTGGTTCCTACCCCCGGTGTCGCGCTTAAATGGGTCCCCCCGGAAACGGGGGCCCGTTTTTTTGGTTCCTACCCCCCTTTTTTGGTTCCTAACCCCGGTGTCGCGGTTAAATGGGTCCCCCCGGAAACGGGGGCCCGTTTTTTTGGTTCCTACCCCCGTTTTTTGGTTCCTACCCCCGGTGTCGCACATAAATGGGTCCCCCCGGAAACGGGGGCCCGTTTTTTTGGTTCCTACCTCCGTTTTTTGGTTCCTACCCCCGGTGTCGCGCTTAAATGGGTCCCCCCGGAAACGGGGGCCCGTTTTTTTGGTTCCTACCCCCGTTTTTTGGTTCCTACCCCCGGTGTCGCGCTTAAATGGGTCCCCCCGGAAACGGGGGCCCGTTTTTTTGGTTCCTACCCCCGTTTTTTGGTTCCTACCCCCGGTGTCGCACATAAATGGGTCCCCCCGGAAACGGGGGCCCGTTTTTTTGGTTCCTACCTCCGTTTTTTGGTTCCTACCCCCCGGTGTCGCGCTTAAATGGGTCCCCCCGGAAACGGGGGCCCGTTTTTTTGGTTCCTACCCCCGTTTTTTGGTTCCTACCCCCGGTGTCACGCTTAAATGGGTCCCCCCGGAAACGGGGGCCCGTTTTTTTGGTTCCTACCCCCTTTTTTGGTTCCTAACCCCGGTGTCGCGGTTAAATGGGTCCCCCCGGAAACGGGGGCCCGTTTTTTTGGTTCCTACCCCCGTTTTTTGGTTCCTACCCCCGGTGTCGCACATAAATGGGTCCCCCCGGAAACGGGGGCCCGTTTTTTTGGTTCCTATCCCCGTTTTTTGGTTCCTACCCCCGGTGTCGCACTTAGATGGGTCCCCCCGGAAAGGGGGGCCCGTTTTTTTTGGTTCCTACCCCCGTTTTTTGGTTTCTACCCCGGTGTCGCGCTTAAATGGGTCCCCCCGGAAACGGGGGCCCGTTTTTTTGGTTCCTACCCCCGTTTTTTGGTTCCTACCCCCGGTGTCGCGCTTAAATGGGTGCCCCCGGAAACGGGGGCCCATTTTTTTGGTTCCTACCCCCGTTTTTGGTTCCTACCCCCGGTGTCGCGCTTAAATGGGTCCCCCCGGAAACGGGGGCCCGTTTTTTTGGTTCCTACCCCCGTTTTTTGGTTCCTACCCCCGGTGTCGCGCTTAAATGGGTCCCCCTGGAAACGGGGGCCCGTTTTTTTGGTTCCTACTCCCGTTTTTTGGTTCCTACCCCCGGTGTCGCGCTTAAATGGGTCCCCCCGGAAACGGGGGCCCGTTTTTTTGGTTCCTACCCCCGTTTTTTGGTTCCTACCCCCGGTGTCGCGCTTAAATGGGTCCCCCCGGAAACGGGGGCCCGTTTTTTTGGTTCCTACCCCCCTTTTTTGGTTCCTACCCCCGGTGTCGCGCTTAAATGGGTCCCCCCGGAAACGGGGGCCCGTTTTTTTGGTTCCTACCCCCGTTTTTTGGTTCCTACCCCCGGTGTCGCGCTTAAATGGGTCCCCCCGGAAACGGGGGCCCGTTTTTTTTGTTCCTACCCCCGTTTTTTGGTTCCTACCCCCGGTGTCGCGCTTAAATGGGTCCCCCCGGAAACGGGGGCCCGTTTTTTTGGTTCCTACCCCCCTTTTTTGGTTCCTAACCCCGGTGTCGCGGTTAAATGGGTCCCCCCGGAAACGGGGGCCCGTTTTTTTGGTTCCTACCCCCGTTTTTTGGTTCCTACCCCCGGTGTCGCACATAAATGGGTCCCCCCGGAAACGGGGGCCCGTTTTTTTGGTTCCTACCTCCGTTTTTTGGTTCCTACCCCCGGTGTCGCGCTTAAATGGGTCCCCCCGGAAACGGGGGCCCGTTTTTTTGGTTCCTACCTCCGTTTTTTGGTTCCTACCCCCGGTGTCGCGCTTAAATGGGTCCCCCCGGAAACGGGGGCCCGTTTTTTTGGTTCCTACCCCCGTTTTTTGGTTCCTACCCCCGGTGTCGCACATAAATGGGTCCCCCCGGAAACGGGGGCCCGTTTTTTTGGTTCCTACCTCCGTTTTTTGGTTCCTACCCCCGGTGTCGCGCTTAAATGGGTCCCCCCGGAAACGGGGGCCCGTTTTTTTGGTTCCTACCCCCGTTTTTTGGTTCCTACCCCCGGTGTCACGCTTAAATGGGTCCCCCCGGAAACGGGGGCCCGTTTTTTTGGTTCCTACCCCCTTTTTTGGTTCCTAACCCCGGTGTCGCGGTTAAATGGGTCCCCCCGGAAACGGGGGCCCGTTTTTTTGGTTCCTACCCCCGTTTTTTGGTTCCTACCCCCGGTGTCGCACATAAATGGGTCCCCCCGGAAACGGGGGCCCGTTTTTTTGGTTCCTATCCCCGTTTTTTGGTTCCTACCCCCGGTGTCGCGCTTAAATGGGTCCCCCCGGAAATGGGGGCCCGTTTTTTTGGTTCCTACCCCCGTTTTTTGGTTCCTACCCCCGGTGTCGCGCTTAAATGGGTCCCCCCGGAAACGGGGGCCCATTTTTTTGGTTCCTACCCCCCTTTTTTGGTTCCTACCCCCGGTGTCGCGCTTAAATTGGTCCCCCCGGAAACGGGGGCCCGTTTTTTTGGTTCCTAGCCCCGTTTTTTGCTTCCTACCCCCGGTGACGCGCTTAAATGGGTCCTCCCGGAAACGGGGGCCCGTTTTTTTGGTTCCTACCTCCGTTTTTTGGTTCCTACCCCCGGTGTCGCGCTTAAATGGGTCCCCCCGGAAACGGGGGCTCCTTTTTTTGGTTCCTAACCCCGTTTTTTGTTCCTACCCCCGGTGTCGCGCTGAAATGGGTCCCCCCGGAAACAGGGGCCCGTTTTTTTGGTTCCTACCCCCATTTTTTGGTTCCTACCCCCGGTGTCGCGCTTAAACGGGTCCCCAAGGAAACGGGGGCCCGTTTTTTTGGTTCCTACCCCCGTTTTTTGGTTCCTAACCCCGGTGTCGCGCTTAAATGGGTCCCCCTGGAAACAGGGGCCCATTTTTTTGGTTCCTACCCCCGTTTTTTGGTTCCTACCCCTGTGTCGCGCTTAAATGGGTCCCCCCGGAAACGGGGGCCCGTTTTTTTGGTTCCTACCCCCGTTTTTTGGTTCCTACCCCCAGTGTCGCGCTTAAATGGGTCCCCCGGAAAAGGGGACCCGTTTTTTTTGGTTCCTACCCCCCTTTTTTGGTTCCTACCCCCGGTGTCGCGCTTCAATGGGTCCCCCCGGAAACGGGGGCCCGTTTTTTTGGTTCCTACCCCCGTTTTTTGGTTCCTACCCCCGGTGTCGCGCTTAAATGGGTCCCCCCGGAAACGGGGGCCCATTTTTTTGGTTCCTACCCCCCTTTTTTGGTTCCTAACCCCGGTGTCGCGCTTAAATGGGTCCCCCGGAAACGGGGGCCCGTTTTTTGGTTCCTACCCCCGTTTTTTGGTTCCTACCCCCGGTGTCGCGCTTAAATGGGTCCCCCGGAAACGGGGGCCCGTTTTTTTGGTTCCTACCCCCGTTTTTTGGTTCCTACCCCCGGTGTCGCGCTTAAATGGGTCCCCCCGGAAACGGGGGCCCATTTTTTTGGTTCCTACCCCCTTTTTTGGTTCCTACCCCCGGTGTCGCGCTTAAATGGGTCCCCGGAAACGGGGGCCCGTTTCTTTGGTTCCTACCCCCGTTTTTTGGTTCCTACCCCCGGTGTCACGCTTAAATGGGTCCCACCGGAAACGGGGGCCCGTGCTTTTGGTTCCTACCCTCGGTGTCGCGCTTAAATGGGTCCCCCCGGAAACGGGGCCCGTTTTTTTGGTTCCTTGCCCCGTTTTTTGCTTCCTACCCCCGGTGACGCGCTTAAATGGGTCCTCCCGGAAACGGGGGCCCGTTTTTTTGGTTCCTACCTCCGTTTTTTGGTTCCTACCCCTTGTGTCGCGCTTAAATGGGTCCCCCCGGAAACGTGGGCCCCTTTTTTTGGCTCCTAACCCCGTTTTTTGTTCCTACCCCCGGTGTCGCGCTGAAATGGGTCCCCAAGGAAACGGGGGCCCGTTTTTTTGGTTCCTACCCCCGTTTTTTGGTTCCTAACCCCGGTGTCGCGCTTAAATGGGTCCCCCCGGAAACGGGGGCCCATTTTTTTGGTTCCTACAACCGTTTTTTGGTACCTACACCCCGGTGTCGCGCTTAAATGGGTTCCCCCGGAAACGGGGGCCCGTTTTTTTCTTTCCTACCCCCGTTTTTTGCTTTCTACCCCCGGTGACGCGCTTCAATGGTTCCCCCCGGAAACGGGGGCCCGTTTTTTTGGTTCCTACCCCCGTTTTTTGGTTCCTACCCCCGGTGTCGCGCTTAAATGGGTCCCCCCGGAAACGGGGGCCCGTTTTTTTGGTTCCTAACCCGGTTTTTTGGTTCATAACCCCGGTTTAGCACTTAAATGGTTCCCCTCGGAAACGGGGGCCCGTTTTTTTTGTTCCTACCCCCGTTTTTGGTTCCTACCCCCGGTGTCGCGCTTAAATGGGTCCCCCCGGAAACGGGGGCCCATTTTTTGGTTCCTACCCCCGTTTTTTGGTTCCTACCCCCGGTGTCGCTATTAAATGGGTCCCCCGGAAACGGGGCCCGTTTTTTTGGTTAATTCCCCCGTTTTTGGTTCCTACCCCGGTGTCGCGCTTAAATGGGTCCCCCGGAAACGGGGGCCCTTTTTTTTGGTTCCTAACCCCGTTTTTTGGTTCCTACCCCCGGTGTCGCGCTTAAATGGGTCCCCCCGGAAACGGGGGCCCGTTTTTTTGGTTCCTACCCTCGTTTTTTGGTTCCTATCCCCGGTGTCGCGCTTAAATGGGTCCCCCCGGAAACGGGGCCCGTTTTTTTGGTTCCTACCCCCTTTTTTGGTTCCTAACCCCGGTGTCGCGGTTAAATGGGTCCCCCCGGAAACGGGGGCCCGTTTTTTTTGGTTCCTACCCCGTTTTTTGGTTCCTACCCCCGGTGTCGCGCTTAAATGGGTCCCCCCGGAAACGGGGCCCGTTTTTTTGGTTCCTACCCCCGTTTTTGGTTCCTACCCCCGGTGTCGCGCTTAAATGGGTCCCCCCGGAAACGGGGGCCCGTTTTTTGGTTCCTACCCCCGTTTTTTGGTTCCTACCCCCGGTGTCGCGCTTCAATTTGTCCCCCCGGAAACGGGGTCCCGTTTTTTTGGTTCCTACCCCCGTTTTTTGGTTCCTACCCCCGGTGTCGCGCTTAAATGGGTCCCCCCGGAAACGGGGGCCCGTTTTTTTGGTTCCTACCCCCGTTTTTTGGTTCCTACCCCCGGTGTCGCGCTTAAATGGGTCCCCCCGGAAACGGGGGCCCGTTTTTTTGGTTCCTACCCCCGTTTTTTGGTTCCTACCCCCGGTGTCGCGCTTAAATGGGTCCCCCCGGAAACGGGGGCCCATTTTTTTGGTTCCTACCCCCCTTTTTTGGTTCCTAACCCCGGTGTCGCGCTTAAATGGGTCCCCCCGAAACGGGGGCCCGTTTTTTTGGTTCCTACCCCCGTTTTTTGGTTCCTACCCCCGGTGTCGCGCTTCAATTTGTCCCCCCGGAAACGGGGTCCCGTTTTTTTGGTTCCTACCCCCGTTTTTTGGTTCCTACCCCCGGTGTCGCGCTTAAATGGGTCCCCCCGGAAACGGGGCCCGTTTTTTTGGTTCCTACCCCCGTTTTTTGGTTCCTACCCCGGTGTCGCGCTTAAATGGGTCCCCCCGGAAACGGGGGCCCGTTTTTTTGGTTCCTACCCCCGTTTTTTGGTTCCTACCCCCGGTGTCGTGCTTAAATGGGTCCCCCCGGAAACGGGGGCCCATTTTTTGGGTTCCTACCCCCCTTTTTTGGTTCCTAACAACGGTGTCGCGCTTAAATGGGTCCCCCGGAAACGGGGGCCCGTTTTTTTGGTTCCTACCCCCGTTTTTTGGTTCCTACCCCCGGTGTCGCGCTTAAATGGGTCCCCCCGGAAACGGGGGCCCGTTTTTTTGGTTCCTACCCCGTTTTTTGGTTCCTACCCCCGGTGTCGCGCTTAAATGGGTCCCCCCGGAAACGGGGGCCCGTTTTTTTGGTTCCTACCCCCGTTTTTTGGTTCCTACCCCCGGTGTCGCGCTTAAATGGGTCCCCCCGGAAACGGGGGCCCGTTTTTTTGGTTCCTACCCCCGTTTTTTGGTTCCTACCCCCGGTGTCGCGCTTCAATTTGTCCCCCCGGAAACGGGGTCCCGTTTTTTTGGTTCCTACCCCCGTTTTTTGGTTCCTACCCCCGGTGTCGCGCTTAAATGGGTCCCCCGGAAACGGGGGCCCGTTTTTTTGGTTCCTACCCCCGTTTTTTGGTTCCTACCCCCGGTGTCGCGCTTAAATGGGTCCCCCCGGAAACGGGGGCCCGTTTTTTTGGTTCCTACGCCCGTTTTTTGGTTCCTACCCCCGGTGTCGTGCTTAAATGGGTCCCCCCGGAAACGGGGGCCCATTTTTTGGGTTCCTACCCCCCTTTTTTGGTTCCTAACAACGGTGTCGCGCTTAAATGGGTCCCCCCGGAAACGGGGGCCCGTTTTTTTGGTTCCTACCCCCGTTTTTTGGTTCCTACCCCCGGTGTCGCGCTTAAATGGGTTCCCCCGGAAACGGGGGCCCGTTTTTTTGGTTCCTACCCCCGTTTTTTGGTTCCTACCCCCGGTGTCGCGCTTAAATGGGTCCCCCCGGAAACGGGGGCCCGTTTTTTTGGTTCCTACCCCCGTTTTTTGGTTCCTACCCCCGGTGTCGCGCTTAAATGGGTCCCCCCGGAAACGGGGGCCCGTTTTTTTGGTTCCTACCCCCTTTTTTGGTTCCTAACCCCGGTGTCGCGGTTAAATGGGTCCCCCCGGAAACGGGGGCCCGTTTTTTTGGTTCCTACCCCCGTTTTTTGGTTCCTACCCCCGGTGTCGCGCTTAAATGGGTCCCCCCGGAAACGGGGGCCCGTTTTTTTGGTTCCTACCCCGTTTTTTGGTTCCTACCCCGGTGTCGCGCTTAAATGGGTCCCCCCGGAAACGGGGGCCCGTTTTTTTGGTTCCTACCCCCGTTTTTTGGTTCCTACCCCGGTGTCGCGCTTCAATTTGTCCCCCGGAAACGGGGTCCCGTTTTTTTGGTTCCTACCCCCGTTTTTTGGTTCCTACCCCGGTGTCGCGCTTAATGGGTCCCCCCGGAAACGGGGCCCGTTTTTTTTGGTTCCTACCCCCGTTTTTTGGTTCCTACCCCCGGTGTCGCGCTTAAATGGGTCCCCCCGGAAACGGGGGCCCGTTTTTTTGGTTCCTACCCCCGTTTTTTGGTTCCTACCCCCGGTGTCGCGCTTAAATGGGTCCCCCCGGAAACGGGGCCCATTTTTTTGGTTCCTACCCCCTTTTTTGGTTCCTAACCCCGGTGTCGCGCTTAAATGGGTCCCCCCGGAAACGGGGGCCCGTTTTTTTGGTTCCTACCCCCGTTTTTTGGTTCCTACCCCCGGTGTCGCGCTTCAATTTGTCCCCCCGGAAACGGGGTCCCGTTTTTTTGGTTCCTACCCCCGTTTTCTGGTTCCTACCCCCGGTGTCGCGCTTAAATGGGTCCCCCCGGAAACGGGGGCCCGTTTTTTTTGGTTCCTACCCCCGTTTTTTGGTTCCTACCCCGGTGTCGCGCTTAAATGGGTCCCCCCGGAAACGGGGGCCCGTTTTTTTGGTTCCTACCCCCGTTTTTGGTTCCTACCCCCGGTGTCGTGCTTAAATGGGTCCCCCCGGAAACGGGGGCCCATTTTTTGGGTTCCTACCCCCCTTTTTTGGTTCCTAACAACGGTGTCGCGCTTAAATGGGTCCCCCCGGAAACGGGGGCCCGTTTTTTTGGTTCCTACCCCCGTTTTTGGTTCCTACCCCCGGTGTCGCGCTTAAATGGGTCCCCCCGGAAACGGGGCCCGTTTTTTTGGTTCCTACCCCCGTTTTTTGGTTCCTACCCCCGGTGTCGCGCTTAAATGGGTCCCCCCGGAAACGGGGGCCCGTTTTTTTGGTTCCTACCCCCGTTTTTTGGTTCCTACCCCCGGTGTCGCGCTTAAATGGGTCCCCCCGGAAACGGGGGCCCGTTTTTTTGGTTCCTACCCCCGTTTTTTGGTTCCTACCCCCGGTGTCGCGCTTCAATTTGTCCCCCCGGAAACGGGTCCCGTTTTTTTGGTTCCTACCCCCGTTTTTTGGTTCCTACCCCCGGTGTCGCGCTTAAATGGGTCCCCCCGGAAACGGGGGCCCGTTTTTTTGGTTCCTACCCCCGTTTTTTGGTTCCTACCCCCGGTGTCGCGCTTAAATGGGTCCCCCCGGAAACGGGGGCCCGTTTTTTTGGTTCCTACGCCCGTTTTTTGGTTCCTACCCCCGGTGTCGTGCTTAAATGGGTCCCCCGGAAACGGGGGCCCATTTTTTGGGTTCCTACCCCCCTTTTTTGGTTCCTAACAACGGTGTCGCGCTTAAATGGGTCCCCCCGGAAACGGGGGCCCGTTTTTTTGGTTCCTACCCCGTTTTTTGGTTCCTACCCCCGGTGTCGCGCTTAAATGGGTTCCCCCGGAAACGGGGGCCCGTTTTTTTGGTTCCTACCCCCGTTTTTTGGTTCCTACCCCCGGTGTCGCGCTTAAATGGGTCCCCCGGAAACGGGGGCCCGTTTTTTTGGTTCCTACCCCCGTTTTTTGGTTCCTACCCCCGGTGTCGCGCTTAAATGGGTCCCCCCGGAAACGGGGGCCCGTTTTTTTGGTTCCTACCCCCGTTTTTTGGTTCCTACCCCCGGTGTCGCGCTTAAATGGTCCCCCCGGAAACGGGGGCCCGTTTTTTTGGTTCCTACCCCGTTTTTTGGTTCCTACCCCCGGTGTCGCACTTAGATGGGTCCCCCCGGAAAGGGGGGCCCGTTTTTTTTGGTTCCTACCCCCGTTTTTTGGTTTCTACCCCGGTGTCGCGCTTAAATGGGTCCCCCCGGAAACGGGGGCCCGTTTTTTTGGTTCCTACCCCCGTTTTTTGGTTCCTACCCCCGGTGTCGCGCTTAAATGGGTGCCCCCGGAAACGGGGCCCGTTTTTTTGGTTCCTACCCCCGTTTTGGTTCCTACCCCGGTGTCGCGCTTAAATGGGTCCCCCCGGAAACGGGGGCCCGTTTTTTTGGTTCCTACCCCCGTTTTTTGGTTCCTACCCCCGGTGTCGCGCTTAAATGGGTCCCCGGAAACGGGGGCCCGTTTTTTTGGTTCCTACTCCCGTTTTTGGTTCCTACCCCCGGTGTCGCGCTTAAATGGGTGCCCCCGGAAACGGGGGCCCGTTTTTTTGGTTCCTACCCCCGTTTTGGTTCCTACCCCCGGTGTCGCGCTTAAATGGGTCCCCCGGAAACGGGGGCCCGTTTTTTTGGTTCCTACCCCCGTTTTTTGGTTCCTACCCCGGTGTCGCACATAAATGGGTCCCCCGGAAACGGGGGCCCGTTTTTTTGGTTCCTATCCCCGTTTTTGGTTCCTACCCCCGGTGTCGCGCTTAAATGGGTCCCCCCGGAAATGGGGGCCCGTTTTTTTTGGTTCCTACCCCCGTTTTTTGGTTCCTACCCCCGGTGTCGCGCTTAAATGGGTCCCCCCGGAAACGGGGCCCATTTTTTTGGTTCCTACCCCCCTTTTTTGGTTCCTACCCCCGGTGTCGCGCTTAAATTGGTCCCCCCGGAAACGGGGGCCCGTTTTTTTGGTTCCTAGCCCCGTTTTTTGCTTCCTACCCCCGGTGACGCGCTTAAATGGGTCCTCCCGGAAACGGGGGCCCGTTTTTTTGGTTCCTACCTCCGTTTTTGGTTCCTACCCCCGGTGTCGCGCTTAAATGGGTCCCCCGGAAACGGGGCTCCTTTTTTTTGTTCCTAACCCCGTTTTTTGTTCCTACCCCCGGTGTCGCGCTGAAATGGGTCCCCCGGAAACAGGGGCCCGTTTTTTTGGTTCCTACCCCCATTTTTTGGTTCCTACCCCCGGTGA